>NC_072733.1:13587126-13889584 GCF_026930045.1 Uloborus diversus | reverse complement strand
CACCAGAGCTTCCAAAAAGTTCAGTCTACTTTTGATTTTGTGTTTTACCAATGCATTCCCAAAATATTTTATAAAGGGTGTTTTTTTTAGAGGTATTGAACTTTAGGTTCAAATAAAACACCGTTAAATTATGTAAATTGTCATGAATTTGGCTTTATTCGAAAGATGATTCTTTGGCATTTTTATTTAAATGTGATTTCTGGTATATGGACTCTTCGTCTGGTTTGGAGAAAGTCTGATCGGGAAGTCCAATTTTCTATCACTTTTTGCAGCAACGAGGGCCGTATGTGAGTGATATGCGGCGAATGTTCTCATCCAAGGCGTCAATCACCTGTGGCTTATCGGTGTAAACCTCAGACTTCACACAGCCCCACAAAAAATAGTCCAGCGTAGTTAAATCGCATGATCATGCAGGCCAATTCACGGGTTCATTAAGCGAAATTATTCGTTCACCGAATGTTTCTTTCAATAAATCAACTGTGACACGCGCTGCGTGGCATGTTGCACCGTCCTGTTGTCTATTCATGATGAAATGACAAACCAAACTAAACACAAAACTAGTGACAACTATCAAATTGGCCCACAGATCAAACAGTGTTCCCGACTTAAAGTTATAGAACTTGAACCTCTAAAAAAAAAAAACACCCTTTATTTCTTCCTTACATAGGCATTGTACGAATAGTTCTCAATGATTTTTACGTGGTTTATTAAATGTATCAAAATTTCACAAATTCCGGACAATCCAATTCATTTTCTAAACTGTACCACATACCGAGTCATCGAGTTCTCAGTGCTGTCCCGACACACAAATGAGAATCTGGGTTTTTGTGGAACAAATGTGACAATTAATTTCAACTGTCAATGACAAGTCCGAAAGAAACTTCAAACGCAGCGCGACAAACGTCGTGAGTGAAGCATATTTATTGCCAAACAAACGAATCTCATCTTTCGGAGCGGAATAAAATGAAATCTTCTCTTTCTTCCCCATTAATATTCATCAGACGATAAATAAACAACGTCAGAGGCTTCCCACTGTTTCGCTCGCTTGATTCATCTTTTGATAAATATTTATCCACGCGCTTCAAAAGAAGCCATCCCCTCTTCTTCTCGGACAGATGCTCCTGTTTGATAAGCGCAGATGTTATTTATTGGTCGCGATGGGGCAGTATTTAACCCTTTTTGGGTTGGGCGGCAAGTTAAGTGATGCGCAGAGGTCACTCGAGCTGAACGGTATTCTGAACGTTAATGAGTTTCATCTATATGTTCCAACATTCCAACGTCTGCGTTCATACGTGTTCCCTCCGGCAGTTTCTTCCCGTTATTGATCTAATGTTATAAGAAAGGACTTTTTCAATTTGGCTCTCAAACATTGGTACACAAACCAGTAATGGCGCAGCGAGGTAGGGTTCACCCCCTCCCAGGGGCGGACGCCCCCCGGCCCGCGGGCTGACGCGCCCTCCCGTCTATCCAAGGCTGAACACCTTTTTTTAGTTTTTAAAATTATTTTTTGAATTTTTTAATTTTTTGGTGCAACTTTCTTATTTTTATTTATTTTCTTTTCACTAACAAACCTGTGCGACTTCACTTCGCTTTTTTTTCCCTTTTCTTTAAACCCGTAAACCTGTGTATTGTTTTTTCCCCCTTCTTTTTCTCGCCCCCCACATTTTTTCTTTTATTTTTGCGCCTTTTTTTTACGCCCTTTGGATGCCAAGTTGGCGCCCTCTTGCGGGAGTCAGTCCGCCCCCTGCCCACTCCTCACATGGTTTTAACATATAGAGTACAGCTTCATTTATCCGGACTAACTGGACCAAAAATAATCCGGATAAACAAAAATCCGGGTAATAAGTGAAACACATTCTTAAATAAGCAGACTTATCTTTCATTGCAGCAAAAAACAATGCTTAGTAAAAAAATTACATAGGATAGTTTCTCACAAGCACTTTATCATTTGTAGTTCAGCTGCAGCGGTTTCGGACTGACATTCCAAGTACGCCATGTTGTTTGTTTAGAGTACTATAATTTATGATGCGAGAGTTGTACATTTTGGGTGTCACCTCCCCAGATGGGTGACACCTGGGCCGGATTCCCCCCCCCCCCGTATCGACGCCACTGATTATTGCAATAATTACACACAAGTAATAAACATTGTTGAAATGATATTAAAAACTACGAAAATTAATGCAAAATTCTATAGAGTATCATATGGTGTTCCTCTCTTTTTTTGAGCCAGGAAAAATTTTCAACGTGGATGAGCAAAAATCTCTGCGATCCGGTCAATTTTTTCTGCGAACCGGTGCCGGTCCACTGGTTAATTAAAGAATCGCTACCGTACGCTGTTTTTCTTCCATTGTAGGTTGGGCAAAGACCTCGCCTCAAGTCACTATATAAAATTGCTGTAAAAATTACAATCTCCATCGCAGATTTGCGCTGCATTTCATCTGCCCTTAGTGATAAAAACAAAGGTACTCATTTACGATTCAGTTATAGTCAGAAATCAGTGTGTAAAATAGTTTTAAGTAGCTCTCTAATAGGAACAATGGGGGGAAGGAAAAGGAATATTCTATCTATTGCTTCAAAAAACGGAAGGAAAGAAGACTAGAGAAGATGAAAATTGATGGGATGATAAAGAAGGAACATCATTAGCTACAGCAGGGATGGGATGAGAGGATTTTCCATTAGGGGTTTATTAGAAGTGTGGAAGAACAGGAAAGAGAGAGAGGTGGAAGGGGGAGGAAATGGGAGAATGACGACCCCCACTTTGGGGGAATGGAAGACGGAGTCTCCTACTAGTGGCAATCACATATATTGAAGCTGAAAAAAGTGGAGAGAACATTTTAACCACAAGGGAAAAGTAATGTATTTTGAACAGGAATAATCTCCAGCGCTATGCCAAATTAACAACTGCAGATTATACCTTTAGGTGAAGTCATAGAGAGCTAAGAGCACCACAGCAATTGGGATCGGTACAAAAAGGAAACCAGATGAAAAAAAAGGTAAATTTTAGTATATTTATTTCGGGGATAGATAAAACTGAAAAGGGCCCGTAGTCCTCTGGCAACGGGGGGGGGGGGGGGGCGAGGAACGAATATGATGTCCTTGGATTAAGTTTCCAGAAGAAAGAAGTGTTCAATGTTCACATACGCTGAATAGACACTTCTTGATGATTTCATAGCCGTCACTTGACGCTAGGGATAGTTTTATGTTATCTAAAGATCAAGGACGCCCGTATGCAAAATTGTTAGGGGGAGGGGGGGGGCTCAGATACTTTCCCCATGGTTTAGCTGAATTTTTTCCCTTTGGAAATCGATTTCAGGACAGATTAGAGTCATTAAAATTTGAAATTTTTAGTAACTTAATCATTAATGACTGGAGAAGAAATGTTTTTACATTTTTAAAATGAAAAACGTACTAAAAGCAAGGAAGATCTAATTTCTAAGGGAGGGGGGACTCGAGCGCCCCATTTGCCCCTCTATATGGGCGCCCTTGTCTGAAGTACATAACGATGACCGAGAGATAAACCAACAACGTAATTTCATCAAGCGAGATGGAAAATGAAAGAGGGAGAAAAAAGAAGTAATAATGTATATATACAACATAAATACCATAAAATTGTTAATCTATCATGAATTCAAAAACAAACTTAAAAAAAAAAAAAAAAAAAAAACGCTTTACTTTTTAAACTTCAATGATATTTCCAAATAAAAGAAAAAAAGCCAGAGGGGTGGAGCACAGAAAATTTATGTGCTCCTGTTCCGTGCGAAATCTTGTCTACTACACTTCGTTACTAATCTCTCTCCATGCCACGTCTCCCAGTGCAAAAGGCCACAACCAACTGGTTTTGCAAGAGAAGCATTAAAAAAATGTTAACTCTCTTAAAATCTAGTTGTCATCATGATTTACATTTATTGAGGTTGAATAACATTTTGGGTGACGTAATTATTGTGTGGTTAGAGTTATTTTTAAATACACGAACAGCCTCATGGGGTTATTATTATGGATTTAATTCAGATATCAGTTACAACCATTGCTGGAATTGTCTCGAAGAACTTTAAAAAGTAATTCAAAACAACGCAACAAAATTACAAGGAGGAAGACCACAAATGTCGCGCTTTGGGGGGGGGGGGGGTGAAATTGTGACAGTTTATGACCAGGAGAAGGAAGGGGGAAAGAAGAAGTGTGGCATCACGCATTTTTTATGAGGATATGTTCATGAAAAATATCATGACACGTGACAAAGGGGGGCAGAGAGGGCAAGGGTGAAGTTTGACAAAGGAGAGAGGAGGTCAGAAAACTGAGAAAAAGTATGACATCATTTATGGACAGCCTCAAAACACTCCTGGAATTGAATACACTGCCATTTTCACTGTTATTGAATTAGTGTCCTCTTTCTTTCGAGTGCGATGCACGTAGTATGAACAAAGTAGCAAAATGTCCGCTGTGTGGCTTTAAATGAAGCAAAAAAAAAAGGGAGGGGGGTGGAATACTTTCAGCACCTCGTATGACAACACGAGAAAATGCAGTTATCTCCAGGCACTTTTCTACCTTATCTAATCAACCTTTAGTTTTTCTTCTGTTACTCGAGGTCACACATCTCAAAAAATAAATAAATAAATAAATAAAAAGTCAAATAGAGAAAAAGAAAGATAGGTCAAAAAAAACATTATGTAGTCTGCGTTGACACGTTATTTTAATTACATTTTCCAATAATGACTCTTATTGATGCCTGAAAAACGCTTGATTAGTAGATTAAGTAGTTCGGCGGTAGTCGACCGATAGATGTCTGATTCCTCACGATCCGAAGATTGCTGATGGACGAACGAATCCGAAAATCATAAAAACGTTTTATCGCGCATAAAAACAAACGTTACCGCACGCAAATAAAGCATCATATTTTACGTGAATTACATAATACAGAAGACGCCTCTCATTCGTCCTTCTAGTAATCGGCCGATGTGTTAACCGGTCGCGTAGCAGAGGGAAAGAAAACTCATCAACAATGAACAACCTGACAGCTTCTCTTTACGATGTTTTCGCAACATAGTCGCAGGTGCGCCTTGAACTTAAAATTTTTGGGAGGGCGGAAATTCTCAATCTGCGGAACTCCAAGTTTTGCCAAATGATGGAAATTTTTCAGAATGATGATATTTTAGCCGAATTATCAGACGAAGTTGCCAAGTAGGGAACTTTTTGGGAAGTCACAGTGACCTCCCGTGACCTTAGCATAGTCGAACTCGCGAATAACGAACCCTGATTTTACGAAAATCCGGTTTTTAGCCAGAAAATCAAAAATATTTAGTTGGTACAAGTACAACGTTTTTTCCTTGGGACCAAAATTCGTTTTTAATGAGGAAACACCGCTTAAAGCAAGTAATACATTGTGGTTCAGGAAATTTGTATTGACTTCTAATTCAGCTTATCCTTTCTTGTAAAATTTTCCCCATTATTCCGAAGTCAAGCGAAACTAAGTAGTAGGGATTGCAATACCGGACCAAAAATGCAATGCCGGTATTCGGTATTTTTTAAACATGATACCGGATTACCGGTATTAATACCGGTATTAGAAATTTTCCAAAAAACATTCAAAAACATAGTGTTTCACTGCTAACGCTCTTCATTTTCGGTACGATCGTGTCGCAGTAAATGTCAATAACATATTAAAATTACTGAGCAATTCAGGTGGATGTACCGAAATTAGTGCACGAACAGACAAATTAAAGTGAGGAACACTTCTAAACTATGTTGAAAAGTTGAAATGTGATCAAATGCCTGAAGTTACAAGTTTTAATCATTTTCAGAGCTATTCAAGGTGGAAAATGTACCAACCAAGACTTAGTTTTTTATAACTCAAAACAATAAATAATAATTTACACAATTGTATACAAAAATGCACACAACACGGAAGGGGGGGGGGGGGGGTTAGTAACAGGAAACAGAAAGGGCGCCAATGTTCTGCCACATGGTTCCATTTTTCACTGCGGTGCACGCTAAGTTGAGGGTGCCAGTTTTTCGCCCGTGTTAAGAGTGCAATTTCGGCACCGTATAAGGTGCCGCTGAGAATAAGCTTTTCACCCTTGAAAGATGCCAAATGCAACCTGTAGATTTAACAGTGTTCTTTGATCGAATCAATAATTAACATTTTTTCAAAAAATGTGTAGGCGCACTTAAAAGATTCATTTTGATCCAGGGACCTATTTGCGAAACGATTGCTTTCTTTTTCCGCCTCTCAAAAATGCAAAATGAAAGAAATCATATAGTAGTTCCTTGAAAAAACCATGATTATAAATGGAAACGGCATGTAGTATCAATATGTTATCTCAAATGTCTCATGGCTTTGAAAACAAATCAACAACTGCTTTGAAATTCACACATAAATAGTTTCTGAATTCTTCAATATTTTCTTAATCAAAAAATATTTTATAGTTAAAATATAAATTAATTTATGAAAACTCAAATGAGGTATGGGTGTAGAAATTAACCTTGCCCTCGTGTTATAAACTTTATGACAATGTTCCTAATTAAATCCCCGTTCGGTAACATTATATTGGGTTTGGAATTTAATTGGCTTGAAACGTTAAAGATGTTTTCCGTCCATATTCAACGTATTAGTGCAGAATAATATTCATGTACTTAGAAGTAGATTCATTAACCTAAAGGAATCCTAAGAAAAATTTAAAAATAAATAAATAAATAATGAAAATCAAGTCAGGAAAACTATGTTATGAAACATCGAATGTGAGGGGGCGGGGGCTACTCTATTTCGCGGGCCCCCCTCCAAAAGATTTTTCTGTATCCGCCCATGACCCTCCCCCCCTCCATTTAATAATAATTATGTTAATAATAGGCCCGAATCTACAAATCCCCTCCCCTGCAACAAATCTGTAGGGCCCCCCTTCCCAAAGCCCAGCAGTGTTTCCCCTCCCCAAAGGCCAGCAGTGTTTACAACGTTAGTAAGTCTTAGCGCCAGGTTTTTTTTCTCCAATTTCTTGGGCAGTTGGGCCCTTTAAGGATGTGGGTCCCTCTGCCCTTCGGGGTCTGCGGGTACGCAGATCCGGGGCCGATTAATGATATAAAGTAATAATAATAATATATTAATAAAATAAAAATAATAGTAAAGTGCTGAAAATTAAAGCAAGTTTCTAGTCAAATTCCAAACTGGGTTTTGTGTATCCAAGCACTGGTACACTCTTCAAATTATCTTTTTTAACGTTAAGTAGTGTATCGTATGACAGTAAAACAGATATTAATGTTTTCAAAATACTTTTAACTCACGCAATTTGCCGCCTCTAAAATTAAATTGAATTTCCAATTCCGAACTGTGTTTTGCATACATCCAAGTACTGGTACACACTCCAGATTATATTTTTTTTAGCATTGAAGCAGTGAATCTTATGGGGGTTAAAAGAGATATTCATACTTCAAAAAAAAAAAAAAAAAAAAAAAATTCAATTTTAAAATTTTCCGCTTCTAAAATCTGACGCCCTAGGCGGCTGCCTAGGTCGCTTACTCCAGGAGTCGGGCCTGCTCGTAAGAAAGATACAATAAAACAGTTCAAAGCAAATCAACCAATTTCATTGCTAGTGTTCATAAGTAAAAAACTTCTAAAGAAAGTAGTATGTATGAGTTTTATGATTTTTGTCACGAATTCGTTTTTTACAACCTCTCGGTACGTGGTTCCTTCACGTTCGTTATAAACGAGTTCACCTACCTATTAAGCGCCATTAAAGAGCTGTGAATTTTTTTTACAAAAGCAGAAAATTTCTAGATACCCAAAATGAGTTTTTGACGCGAGCCAATGACAATCACTTCTTCACTAAATTACACTGTCAAAAAAATCCGTCTTTTTACGCTACATTTTCCTTCATTTTTCGACGAAAAATTATCCTTTTCAGGTGAAACGAAAACTTTCTGTCAAATAGGCGCGCGCATGCGCAGTTGACATTTTTACCATTCTAAATTCTACACTTGCCGTGCCGACTGCCCGCCAAAACCAAGACCTGACAACGGCCATGTGTAAAAGTGAATACAAGTCCTGTGACCTCAAGAAGTACCTTCAATATGAATAATCTAGTTATTGGGTGAGTACTTATTTTAGAGTTTGATTCCAAAAATATGTATTGTTCCTTTTTACTGGAAAGCAGTACGTAATATAGCTTGAAAGAAAAAAAGTTAATTTCGCAGATGAGTAAACGCCGCCATATTTAAATTTGTATACAAAACAAAGCTTCCATTTATATTGAGCAGGAACATAACAGGGCTTATGCAAAGCCAACAAATGTACTTTTATTTGAGTTTACTGAAAAAGGTTAGAAATAAACCTTGGAACTTGTTTGGAAGTCAAATTGTGGTTGAGAGAACGATATTTCAATATTAATAGTATTTACGTAAATTGATTTTACGTAGCGAGACAATGTTCATTTTGTAAACTTTCCATTAAGCCTTGAGAAAGGTTTTTGTTGAAAAATTTCAATTAAGCAGTGTAATTTCGTTTTAATACAAAGTTGCTTTTGTTGAAAATGATAATACAAATTCGTATGCTAGTCGAGTGATGTTCTTTTTAACCTGGACTATGAAACTTTAACTATATGAAAGAATAAATCTTCGTTTATATTATTTGAAATAATTAATAAATAAGTAGTTTGAACGAACCTTTTAAAATTCTCTATCGATGTAAAATATTTTGCTTGTGTTATGAAATTGAAAATATTCTGTTATCATAGAATTTGATTCTTATTTTCATTTTAAATTCACAGCTCCAACTCTATAAATTTTGGGTCCCCCTGCTAAAAATCAGTCGGGCCCCTAAACGCCCACTAAGTTGCTCTGCCCGCCACTCAAAGAGTGATTGTTTTATGTTTTTAACTGCTTCAATGTTTCTACTTAAATTTTGAATTCATTTATTTCAATGTTTTATTTATTTATTATTATTGTTTAACAGTTTTTAACTTGTGTTTAAACTCTTCTGGGTAGCTGTGTGGAGTTTTTATCCTGATTTTTAGAAACTCATTTTACTAATAAGTTATATCAGCAAGGAAACAAGTCTCAAGGCCGTAGCCAGGATATGTTTTCGGGGAGAGACATGGTCGGGGGCAAATGTGGTTCGAGACATGTAATACAGGAGAAAAATAGCTTTTAAAAAAATATGTTTATTATGTTGTTTGCAAAAATTAAACTAAAATAAAATTAATTTGAATTCTGAAATTTTAAATTCAAATTATGTTTTTCGCAATCACGAGTTGCGATAGGACCCTACTCATTGGTTACTATCCAACTCACTTGTTTCTAGATATGGTTCCTGGCCCCCCAAGCCTGTCCCTCCTCTTAGACGGTTACGAGTGTATAATATGTGTAGGCTTGTGTGTGTGCATAGACCTGTGTGTATGCACGTTTGCGTGTGTGTATGTGTATGAGCGTGTGTGTGTCTAGGACATGGACGCCACCA
Source organism: Uloborus diversus (assembly GCF_026930045.1). NCBI lineage: Eukaryota > Metazoa > Arthropoda > Arachnida > Araneae > Uloboridae > Uloborus > Uloborus diversus. The sequence goes on along the minus strand of NC_072733.1, from coordinate 13,880,145 downwards.
ATCAGGAGAAGCATCTACCGGGGCCCAGTTACGTCTGCAGAGGACGGTGGGGTTGAAAACTGAACCACAACATCACGGACGGTGAAATGAAAATAATTAGCAATTTTGATTGCTCAATAAAAAATATTATCAAATAATTATTTTAATTAACAACTTAGTTGATAAATGTCTAATAATTAATTTATATTACACCAGAATTATTCATCAGATAAAAATGATATTTTTGTATAAGATCTCTCAATGCCAGGCCACTATCTGATGACTGCCCAACTGAGCAAAATAAGACTTATACGGATGTAAACACATACGGTCTATAATGCATCATACAGTGTTAATTACATGTTCGCTATTACAAATGCTTGCAAGGGGCCTCTTAGAATAACTTTCGGGCAAAAAATAAAAAGTCACAATTAAAAAGTAATCTACAATTGACACCTCAAAAAAAAAAAAAAAAAAGTGCTTAGAATAATGATTCAAATTTCTCAAAATAATGCTTTTTTTAATGATTGATACACATTTTTTTATATTCATTTCCTTAAAAAATTATGTATTAAATTCATTAATGTAGATAACAAGTATTTAAAAGTTTGAAAGAGGGGGGGGGGGAGAGAATACTTAAAATTGTTTTCTTGAAAACCCAAGTAGTTAACTAAAACTAGATTCTTCAACTTGTTAATTGAAATCTAATCAATTGCAAGAAGCAAGTTTATACAGACATAGTTGTTATTCGTAGAAATTAAAATAAATTAATAAAAAAAAATTTATTTGAATTCTGTCATCTTGAATTCAAATTATGTTTTTCGCAATCACGAGTGTGTGTTTGTATGTGTGTGTGTGGGGGGGGGGGATGTGTATGTGTGTAGGCAAATGTGTTTGTGTCTGTGTGCAGTCATGAGTGTGTGGGTAGTTGTGTGTATGAGTGTTTGTGTGCGTGGGGGCGGGGTATGTGTATGTGTGTGTAAGCATATGTGTTTGTCTGTGTGCAGGCATGAATGGCAGTTGTGTGTATGTGTAGGTGTCTGTATGCATGCGTGTGTGTATGTGTTTGTGTGTAGGGGTATGTGTGTGTATGGTGGTGTTTGTGTATGTGTTTGTGTGTGCATGTGTGTTGGTGCGTGTATGTATGCGTGTGTGTGTAGGATATGGACGCAACCTGGAGACGATTTTCGCTAGAGGAGCAGCATCGTGAGGCCGGCCGACGCGACGGGTGGTGCTGGCAGAGGGTGGTGCCGCGCCGGTGGGAAAAATGATAGCGCGCCAAAAACAGTCAAATGAAAGCAATAAGCAATCAAAAGAAAAAAAAAAACTTAAAGGATACAATTGCATCAACTAGAAGGTAAAATTTTTTGTATCAAAACACATAAATCCTTTACTTTTTAATTTAATAAAATCGACTAAAATCAAGCATTTAATCAAAAGTATTATTGGGTTAAAAATGAGTTTTGATCATGTAAATTTGTTAAGTTTCTTATTGATGTTTTAAAAATGTCCTTTTCCCCTCTTTTAAAAGTCTTATTCGTAATAAGAGTCATTAACATTCTGTGATCGACCAAGTTGTAAAAAAAATAAAGACTTCTTTGAAAAAAAAATTAAAAAATGATCCAAAAAATAAATAAATAGATCAGATATAGATGTCTTTTATTTAGGTCGAATGCTTTGATTTAAAAAAAAAAGACAAAATAGCTGCTTTGATCTCCCACTTCTTTGATGCTCCAGCTGCCTTACAGGCGGCTAATTAAAAATTATTTTCAGGCTGAGTAAGAGAGTATTTGAATAGATGAAAATGGTTAAGTGAGGATAAAAACGTATGGACATAATAAAAAGTATAGGACGAAAACATAATGGGGAAAATAAACTTAAGCAAAAAAAAGTTTTAGTGATTAATTTTTAAACGGCAGCATAGTTGGAATTCAGAATCTAAAAAAATATTTATCCAAGAATTTCGGGGGAGGATTTGTCCCGACGGTCCCCACCCTATCTACGGCCCTGTGTCTCATAACTTTACATTGAGTCCCCCCCCCCCCCACCCCATTCCTTGCTTATGTGCTTTAGTAATATGTGATGATTTTAAATTTTTCTCACATTTGTACCAAAATATTGCAAAAATATATTGAACTGTTAAAAGACTTGATCACAGTTTTTAATAATTTATTTTGTTTTTATTTATTTGGTTTCTTGGGATGTGCCCCCCCCCCCGGTGTTGCCTCCCCCCCTTAATGAGCGAGGGTAGGCAAGGTAATTCAAGCGAGGGTGTTTAACTATAATATTTCTAGACTTGCTGAAAATGAATTGCTGATACAAATGTCTTTTTACCGTTTTGTGATTAAGGCTTTAACAAGAGAAACTTTCTGTTTTTTAAATTTTTCATGGAAGATAGAATTAATATAATTCTTGTTTCGGTGCGCTTTCGCAGCTGGAAGCCATCAACACTTAATATCTTTTCCTCAATAACAACTAAAGATTTTTCTTGTCATAGTAAAATTGCAGTTGGAAATCAAACAGGATATTAATCTGAAATGAATTCAGTCCAAATGAATTAAATTTCATTTAGCATTATTTTTGGTTTCAAAACTTGGTTTCAGAAATTTGCATGTAAAACGAATAATGCATATATGTAGGTGAAAGCTCAAATTAACGATAATTGTTTATGTAAACGAATGAAGTGATAATTGGAATAGAAATACTAATTATAAAGTTATATAGCATTTTAAATAAAAATCAAAATGTAGCTAAAACACTAAGAAAAGATCCATTTCTGCCAACAATTCCACTGTTATAAAATATTTACTATTTGTGTCAGTGATATTTTTTCAGAATGTTAAGGAAACATTTTTATGGGTTTAATATCCAGCCCCATTAGGCCATGTGTTGATTATTCCTTTTTGCATTGAAGTTCTTTGCGTGCTTTTTTTAGTATTCAAATTTATGAAAAAGCCATGTAATGTAATGTTGAAACAACATCAACTGAATATATATAATTTTAGCATCATTATAGATTTTTAACCATGGACGCACTGAATACTGGATTTTAGTCTTACAACACATTGATATATTAACCTTACTGTAACTAATTCATTTAAGTATGAAACATTAACCAGAAAAATATAAGTTCATATTATCCTATCAAGTGTTCAAAAGTTGATTTAACTGCTCATTTTGTCTATAAAATAAGCTCCCGAAAACATATCTTCATTTCGTAAATAATAGAAAAGGTGATCAATAATATATGGAAGGAAACACTTAGTATGAATTAAATTTTGCAGCATTTTAATTTTTGAAGTTTTACAGTCATAGGAAATATTAAATAAAGATGTACCAAATACCGTTTTGGTAGAGTACAGAGTACTCCGCCAAGTACTAATTATGCTTTAAATGAACGAATGACATACATGTGATAAATTTTAAACTCATATTGAATACGTATATAGATCTCCATGTAATAGTTTTCAAAACAAGTTCCAGAGCTAAAATTCGATTTTATTTAAAATATTATGTTTATGTCAAAAACTTAACAAAAAAGTTTTTTTTTTAATTAAAAATAAATAAATAAAAAATATGATTAATCAAGTTGGAATTAATATGAATCTATTATAGTTCTAATCATCCGCCAAACATGAATAATGTTTTTAAGCAATAAAACAATGTTAAAAACAGATGTTCAGGAGCACAACTGACACATGTTTTGACGTTACAAAGAATGCTTTTTCGATTCATAAAATGTAAGCTTATGGATGTAGACATCCTTTTCTTTTTGTCATTACAAATACTTGTACTTTTTTATCAATTGAAAAATGTGTATTGAACAATATTTAATATTTTACAACTACTTGGTATTGGCCGAGTCAGTAGCATACATAGCATCCTCCCGAAGGGAGGGTGCACGCTCTAAAATAAAATAACACTATGTTAAAATTTTTAAAAATATATACGGAAGCGTGGGGGGGGGGGGGAGCAAAGAAATCTATGTATTATACTGAGCTGAGTACCTCATCAAAATTTGGCCCAAGTATGAGTATTTGGCGAATTGACCAAGTACTTTGTACATCTCTATTAAAAACTCATAATTTTCTTGAAAAAATGAGTTATTTTTTAAACAATTTCATATTAAAATGAAACTATCAAAAACTATTTGTGCTAAAAAATTGCTTATTTACATATTAATTGATAATCTGTTTTAGATTTTCCCGATGTTGATGATGTGTAAAATTGTCCTCTTAACACCTTTCTCCGGACTTTTTGGTAAGTTCATATTATATTTATGTTGGAACCCAGCGTCAAAGTTGGACAATGTCTGAAAACAAATGCCCACAACATGAATGGATCATGAGTAAATGTGCCAATGGGGTTGCTTCTGAAATTTTAAAAGTATTTTTTTCTATAAAAGCATGTTTAAAAATATAGGATTCGACCATTTTAAATACATAATTGCAAAGTTTAATATTTAAAAAAATATTTTAATGGTGTGCAAATTCAATTTTTTCTTTTTTTGCTTCTTTCTGCTCATGACATCACAAATGATGAAATGCTATTAGCGCAGAGTGTAATATTTAATTTGCATGTTCACTCACATTTGCTGGCGCTGATATGGTTGATGGCAAGCATAGAGAACAATATTCAATTGGTTTCTGAATTATCATAACCTGGAAACGTGGTAGACAGCAAGCGTCAGCACCACTAACTGGAGTATGCCCCAAAGTTGATCATTTGCGACGTCATAAAGACAACGCCTTGTTTGAAAAATTGTACATTTAAAAAAATAATTGAAAATTATCCATTTAAAAAAAAAGATTTTGCTTGCTCCGTGTTATTATTTTTTTGCTCATTCTATCAACTTCAGTGGCGAAACGTAGTACTTTTGACTGATAGAAACAACCCTATTCTAAAATTTAATTTCGGAATTTGTGCATTTAAATTTCTTTAATTCGCAATCGGGCAAATTAGTAGTGACCCAAGTTCGACTTCATATTTAAAAGATAGGTGAAATACTCCTTATATCTCTAAGCCATATAGATGTCAGAAGAGTCATTTTTCACTCTAGGGTACTTAACCTATGAATGGAATGAGTTAAAATTTAGCTTGAATGATGTTTATTGAATATTTACAGTTAGAAAAGCATTTCCAATAGTCCATAGTGAAAAAATATGTTCTAATGTGACCAGTGGCGAATTCAGGATTTAGTTCTGGGGGTGGCTGAGATCATTAAAAATGTATGTCTCCTTGACATCGCCAAAAGTTCATTGATGTAAACGAAGTCATTTGAAAAAAAAATGTTTTTCAGGAGGTTTCAAGGGCTAATGAAATTTTCGGAGTCACAGTTGAAATTATCTAAAATTTGGTGTTTAGTGATAAAATTTTAAAATTTAAATGTCAGTAAAAAAATAAAATTTTAAAAAATAAAATTTTTAGACATTATTTCTAAGCAATTTGAAGGCAAAACTAACAATTCTTGTTGATTATGAAAATTGTCCATGGCAAATGCAAGTCACTAAATGTAAGTAAGAAAAATCGTGGACTAATAGTTACAAAAAGGGAAAACGAAGATAAAATTCTGAGAATTGACACTAAGCGCATTAATTAAGGAGGTCTGAAATTTTTTTTCTGTTTTTCTTCTTTTTGAGTAAATAATTTTTTTTAAAGGCAGGGAAAAATTTCCGAAATTCGACAGGAAATTTCGGAAAACAAGTATCTCTATTACTATAGCAAATTAGTGTATAAACCTGAGGGAAACGATTAAAATGATAAAGATAGGGTGAATATAGGAAATTATATATTTTATTATTTTACCTTAAGATGAACCACAATAAAAAAATTCTAATAGAAAAAAAAAATAGTTATAGTCTGGAGCCGGCTGCAGCCTCATAGCCGCCCCCCTGGATTCGCCACTGAATGTGACCTAATTTTATTCTTCTGTGACCATAATTCATATGAGCTCAATAAATAACTTCAAAAAATTTCGTCATTAGTTTTGTCAAAAGTGTTTCTGGGTTGGGCCACAACTTGTTATTTTTTTAAAATTTCAATTTTGATGTCACAAATAGTTGATACCTCTTACTTTTCGAGTCCTTAGAGATGATGTATTTATTGCTTATTTTTCTCTTATCCACACTGATTTTCCTTTCCGCTATTGTCTCAATTATGAATACTTGGGTGTTTTTTTCCCCAATCTTCCAAGAGTAAAATTAGACTTAGATCAGCACTCATTTGCCGGATCAGGAATTTATCAAATTCAAATGCACCAATTCTGAAATAATGTAAAATTTCGGACTTGAAGCATAGTATTTGTCAATGATCCATTTGTGTTATGAGCAACTTTTTACTTTTTTGGACTTGAAATTGTCGGATTTAAGAATTGGGTTACAACATTGAATTCATTCAAATGCTAATGCATGTCACTCTGAACAAATACATACTTGAATTAAAATAAAATGTTTCATTTGGATCTTTGATGAGCGCTTCTTGGGAAAACTTTATGGCTTAAAAAAAATTTCATAAAAAGTTTTTACGAAAATTTAGTTTTCATTTTAGGCATAAAAATGCAGTCGATGTAAGAAATTAAAAAAAAAAAAAAAAATCTCTTTAACTCATTGCTTTGCTTATCAAGTTGCTTAAGGTTCATTATTTATACAGTACTGCTCCTTAAAGCGCGTAGTGTTGCAAGATTGTGTTAGGAAAAGTAGCGGATATTTTTTGCTGTGGCTGACAGTTAAAAATTTTATTGCTGGCTAGTCTTAGAGAGACTTAAAATTTTGGCCAAAAATGGAAAAGGTTTTTTCTGGATGACTCAAAGAATCTGCTTTGAGAACAAAAAGACTTTTGAAGACAATAAGATTGATCAAGAGAAAAAAAAATTGAGCCCACAGCATACAAATTTAATGACATTTTAAAATGCAATAAAAAGCCTAAGTAGGCGAAACTAACTTCCTTTTTCAGAGTATCTTTTTAATTATTCTCTCTGTAAAAATATTTCTATGTTGTACTTATATTTAATTTTGTTCCAACTATCTGTGTTATAGTTTATCCAATATGCACTGTTCCTGAAGAAGAAAATACAAATTATTCTTTAAAAGACTGAGAAAGGAACTTCCGATAACTCAAACTACCGATTCTTTGAAGGTTTTAGCTTGTCCCTAGGGACTTTGAGTTATTGAGAGTTGATTGTAATGAGAAAAAAGTAATTTAATGGTGTACGTGATTTTTTTATCCAATAGAACCTGAGCTCGATTTTACTAGCCTTCTAATTGTTAAGAATCAAATGAGAACAATGAAATTTTCCCCAAGAATTGGGTGTTTCATAATTTTTGCCGGTACAAAATTTCCTTCCCCCTTTCTCTGTTTCAACAATCTTACCATTTAATACATTTAAGGGGGAGAAAATTTTAAAAATCAGTAAAAAGAAGAAGAAAGAGTTCAATTCAGGGTTAGAAATAAATATACATTGTTGTGAGTTCATCCTATGTATATGGCGGTTCAAAGCTAGATAGACTTAAGAAGGAAATAATATGTGAATGTATTTTCTCTTCTTTCTTTCTTTTCTGATAATTGCTAATGCATCTTAATTTTTTAAAATGGCTCTCATACACCCTGTATGAACTGGATAGAACATGTGTAATATGCAGTCTGCTGAACAAAAATCTCTTCAGTTGGGAGTCTCTACATGACATGCAGTTTTTAAAGATATATACTTTTTGCTGTAACTCAGGAAAAAGTATTATTGTTAGATAGGTTCAAGAATAAATCACCAAGTAGAAATAATTTTTTTCTCGCACCTGACATCTAGAATGGAGCTATAATACTTTCTGTGTATTATCTTGCTCTGCAAGTACTTAGTGCAAGGGTAGGAATTCTCCTAAAAATCAACCCAGAAATGACACTTTTCATGATGACATGCCTATATTGTAGGATAAAATAAACTTGGTAGACCCTAAGAAATTTTCTCTAAAAAAAGAGAAAAGCCTATGCTGCTGCTGTTTTTTTTTCCTGATGAAAGGGGGGGGGGGTTGCAGTTAACCAAAACATATGCTCAATATAAAGCTGTTTGTTTTATCGATATACTTTGTAACTCTTGCAGTCGTTTCTCTTCTGCAAAAAATTAGAATATGATATTTTTAATTTTTCTCTTTTCAAAAGAAATGAAAAATGGGGGAGCATTCCCTCCTCTCAAATTGTAGTTTTGTGGTCGAGGGGAGGGGAGTGAAGAGTATTATAGCTTATTGAAATAAAATAAATATAATGAGTTGAGTTAGAACCCAACTACAAACATTTGGATCAAAAAATATATTTAGATCAAAGTTTAAATGGGTTGTCCCCAAATGGGAAGTAATTTTATTTTTATAGTGCTTATCTTGTGTTGTGGTCTGAGCATTACCTTGTTCTTTCAGTACAAAGAAGTCAGTTTGCTTTGTGTTTCTCTTCATTGAAGTTGAATCATTTCTTGCACTCATAATTTTTAAATTTAGTCACTAACTTTTTGCTTTAAAATTGTAAATAGTAATTTGTTTTATTTAAATGCCACGGAAAACAAATTTCTCTTTCTTGTGGTTGGAAAAAGCAGACAAAAATGTATGCAAGATCAGCATTGGTGCTGTTCAGAAAAGGATCACTTTAAAGCATTTTGTTCTGTTTATACACTATCTTTCCAATATTGATAATCAAGGATTTTTACAGGTACTGTCTCATGCTGATGTGGCGAGCAGTGATGTTCCCATTAATTTTTTGAGGGTATACTCCCAGTAATCAGTTATACACAATATGTGTATGCGATCATATACATAATGTCATAATGTGAGAATTTTTGAAGCTTGAGGGTATAAGCTATATGTTTTTAAAATGTTTGAGAGTATATAGCGTATGTGGAGCATACCCAATGGGAACACCACTAGTGGCAAGACATAAGAGGTTGAAAGTAGATTGAAAAATCAAGCTGTATTTTTAATTCCATGTTCTTCGTCCTCTACTGAAAACAAATTAGTTGTAATGAAGCAATTCAAATCTTTTGCCCCAAATTCACTCCAAGATAAAATTTTGAAAGTGGAGATTTTCTTAGTTTTAGTTGCGGTAATAACAATTATTCATTTGCATCTTTAAATGATTTATCTGTTATTTACAGGGACATATCTGATAAAAGTTAAGTATACATAAAATTTTGGGCTTGCAGCCTACTTTAAATCTTTCCTTATTAAGGATATTTCTTTCTCATTCTTTAAATCACTTTGATGAAACAATAACAAGGTAAGTAAAGAAGCACTTGAACAGACATTTATTCTACTGGTATATGTTTCTACTTCATAATGTGTCACTGTGTTAAATAATAAAAGATTGAATGCATTCTGTTGTAGTTTTCAAGAATTTGAAACGTTTTATAATCCAATATGAAAATCAAGCTAATGAATTACATTTAAATTAAAGAAAAAAACTTGATATTTGTTGTCTTAAAAATGTACTAAAATTTTATAAAAATTGTGTCCTAAAACTTTTGAAATCATCACTTGCATAATTTTAGCAAAATGCATTTTTGCTAAATGTTTGTTTATAGGGGACAATATTAAAATTCAGAAGAGTTTTTAATATTTTTGGATGGAAAGCATCAATACATGCAAGTAATATATTTTCTGAATTAGTTCATTCAGCGGTATGTTATTGTCATGCATGTGTGACTTAATTTTAATAATTTAAGTAAGTTATAGTTAATATTTGGGTATGTTTGTTTGGGAAGTATTTACCTAGACTCATCCAAAAATAAACACCTTTCTAGTAAAAGAAAGCACATTCTCTAAGTATGCATTTAACATTTATTTAGTAAAGAAATTTGCAATCTTGTTTTGTTGAAAGAATATGATAGAAAAAAAAACTTCTGTCCAGTAGAATTTTATCTATTTGTTCCAGCCCTTAATTGTCATTGTCTCTTATGGAACATTTTTTCAATCTCCTAGCACATCTTTATTACTATTACAGGTGTAGGTATTATTCTAATTTTAAAAAAATCCTATAATTCCTAATATCTTCAAATTTATACTAAATATCCTACAATTTTCGTAACTTCACCTCACTTTTTTTCAAAAAAAGGAAAATTTCCTGCTTAAATTGGTTCAACCTTTTTTATTAGTCTTGTTTACAGTCGAAAGTTGCATGTGGTATGATGTAACTTCAAAAGATTAATCACTAGCATATGAAACCTCAAATGTGAGACTTCAGAATTCAAATTTTTTGCCAGTGCAAAATTGACTTGCAAAAAATCTAGAAAATTGTTTGAGTGATCTCAATACCAGTCTAACCACATGAACATTCAAGTAAATTAATGAAAATGTTTCCTTTTTTTAGTAAATTTAGATTTTACACTTTTGCAGTTTGTTCTAAGGTGAATGGTGGGAATCCTATGAACAACATCTAAGGGCACATGTGAACAGTTCCCACATAAAGTTAAAATTACTGTAACCTACTTTAAGTGTTTTTTAAAAATGCATAGGTAAACACAACAAAATAACATCACTTTTGGAATGTTGATTATTTATGGACGGTTGCAACTATGTTAACATTTTTTACCTTCAAGTTTTTTTAGTCACTTAAAATAGAAGCCAATTTTTTCAAATATTTTCTTCTTATTTTCAAAAATGCTCACCTTTAATTGACTCAAGGTATGGAAAAGGGCAAGAATTTATTAAACAAAAGGCATACTGCTGCACCCTTCTCTGCTTAGTTTTATTGTCTTGTGATAATTTCTTTTCTTTTCTTTCAGTGTCTTTGCAGAAATAAACCAGGAAAGAAGAACCAAGAGTAAAAAAGTGTTAACCTAGTCAAAAGGCTTAGTTTTTGGTGCCTTTGACATTTATATTTTAATTCTGTGCTATGTCTTTCAAGTACAGTACACCTCGAAAAACTTGATATGACGAAAAATTATTTCTCCCCTTTTGCATATTTTTCTAATGTTATTTCATTCTTATGTTGAAGCGTTTTTAATCAAAACTTTGTTATGTGGAATATTTTTCGAAGTCAAATATGACTTTTTCGGAAAAACCGCAGTTTATTGTCTTGAAGCCACTCAAGGAATGTTTTCAAAAGTTTTACACCCCTTCATTATTTCTCTCAAGGGTTACAAATGATTAGGCGAAGCTTATCTTCTGTCACTTTCATTGTGCAGCCTAGGGGATTCAGAAAATTTAAGTCCAAGAAATGTACCTAAAGCTTTTTGCCCCCTTCTCATGCCATTTCGTTGGACCTTTTGACCCTATTTTCACCTCCTTGAAAACGGGAGATGAACGGAAAACCCCTTTAGAGACGCAGGGAATGGTGAAATCCTTTGTCTAACTTCTTTTGTTCCGGAGCACTCGAAACTCGTTTGAAACCATTCTGTAACTTAGTAATCCAAATCTTTGATCAGTTTAGTTGTGGTAAATCACTACATTTTGCTGCTACTTTAGAGTATCCTTTTTTAAGCTTTCAATTTATGTTTCCACTTATTTTTAACTAGTGTGACTAATTTTTAAAATATTTTAAATTATGATTATACCCTTGTTATCTCGAAAACTTGATATCTCAAACTTTTTTTACCGTCACTTCGACTTTGTGATATCGAGAGTATACTGTATTTGAGACATTTTAAGAATAGTTTCTTCATTAATGTTCTGCAACTTAATCATTATTGAACAAAAACTTATCAATGCAAATTTAAGTAAAAGTTTTAAGACCAGCTGATATTAGGAATGTTGTTCTTAATTGAATAAACAGTGGGGTTGTTTTCTTCAGTCAAAAGTACTACTTTTAGTCACTGGAGTTGATAGAATGTGCAAAATAAATAATAATAACATGGACCCAGAAAATACTTTCATTTTCCCAGCAGTTATTTTTTAATTAATTTTTTTAATGTCCGATTTTTCAAACAAGGCATAGTCTTTATGACGTCACAAATGATCAACTTATGCGCATACTTCACTGGCACTCTGAATGCTTACACTTGCTGTTTACCACAATTCCACGTTATGATAACCAAAAAGCAAATTTAATATTGCGCTCTACGCTTGCTATCAACCATATCCTTGCCATACATGTGAGTAAAGAAGCGAATTAAATATTATGCTCTGTGCGAATGGCAGTTCATTATGTGTTATGTCATGGGCAGAAGAGTAAAAATTAAAATTGATTCTACGGCATCAATTTAAATAATTTTTTAAAAATAGTACACTTTGTCAAATTATTTTTAAAATGATCAAGTACTATGTTTTTAAACATGCTCTTTCAGAAAAAAAAAAAAAAAATACTTTCAAATTTAGGAAACGACCCCATTCAGCAATGGTTTGATATACAATTATCCTTGAAAATTATACTTTTATTTAAAGTGTCAATTTTTTTAAATTACTGCATTAAAAAAAATATCCTTAGTGGCACAGAACTCACAATAAAAAATTTGAGATTTTAGTCAAGACTCTTAAGGTTTTTTTTTTTAATAGGTTTTTCTTACTTAAACAATTCGTGAAAAACATTTTGTTCACTGCTGAAACTAATAAAATTGGCAGAAAAATTGATTTGGCTAAAAAAAAATTAGTCATTTAAAAATTAAAAGACAGATTAAAAATTTTAATTGAAGAAATGCTAATGAATTAGTAAATATGGATGAATAAACATATTGATGTCAAAAGTCGCTATCTAAATGCTAATTTTGCTACATTGGAAATTATTGCCGATAATTCTGTATTACTTTACAGTGTTTATTGTGGGATTAGTTTTTTTTTTAGTTATACATGCTATTACAACTAAATCTACATTGCTGTTTCAAAGTTAATGGATGTAAAATACTTTTAATACTTTAAGTTACCCTTAAACATGTATTATCTCAAATTTGTTGCTTCGCAAAAAGAAATTCAGTTGCACTGAAAACTATGGTGATAAAGATTCAAACTATATGGGCAGTGTTGTCATATCACTATAAAGCTAAAAACAATATAAAACCGAAGTATAGATCAAAGGTACCTTACTAGAAGTAATTTGCTCAAACAAGCAAGCAAAAAGAAAAAAATTGCCTGGTAATTTTTATACTTTGCTCTCGTCTATTTTTCAAAATTGTAATATTTTTACATAATTTTCGGAATGTCTTAATTTGAAACTTGTGGCTATTCTCCCGTTTCTTTATTCATAAAATTATGTATAGAAGCTTACAATTATGTTGCAAACCTTAATTTCAGAAATTAAAATTTTAATTACTAATATCAAAAATTAAATCAAGCTTTATTATTTATCTAGTTAGTGTAATTTTTATGATTGGAAAACTATGTAAAATGACTGTTGTATATTTTGTTCAAAATATCATATACTCTTTGAACAAATAAAAAAAAAAGAAACTATATTCTTATTTGGGGTGTAAATCTATTTCTAAATTATCTAGTCTCAATTATGGTTAACATAATTAAATCAATTAAATTTTATCATATAATGTCAATTTCAATTCTTTATTTTAGTCAATTATTCATATCCATAAAGATGGTAGTTGATGCAAGAATATAAATAAAATTAATTGAATTTTCAAGAGATTTTATTTTTTATTTATTTGCAAAAGATTCATTTTACATTGGAATGAAATTGCTGATGTTGTTAATATTACCTGTATGTATAAATGCTTATAAAAATAAAGTTAATTCTACAATCTTCTACATTCTTTTTCTTTTTGTATTTTGCTGAGTGATACTAGACGAATCTATCTTCTTCCAATACTAAGCACATTTTTTATCCATTATATATGTACAGCGTGCATTTTTCAGGTTATTATTTAAATAGAACTTCAGAAAAATACCGGAGTGAGTAAATCTCAAGTTGATCAGCATACAATCAATTTTTCATAATTTTATTTTCAGCCTCTGAAAGTGGTTATCTCATTACACGAAATGGCCGTTTTTCACAAACTAATTTTCATATTCTTAAAATTTTTATGAAGTTTATGAAAATTTGAAACTTACACCATTTGTCGTCTTTTATGGAAGAAACCTGCATTTTGAAACCGCTATGTAATAAGATACCTGCTTTCAGGTTACAAAAATAGATTTTTGATAAATACATTTAGCCAATAAGGAATCTACTTTTGAACTTTCTTGTGGAATTTTCAGAGGCGTATTTGATTCGAAAATTTTGGGTTGCCGTTTCCGAAAATTTTCGACTGACAACATATTCTAAAACTAAAAAAATTAAAAGTTGTTTTTAAATAAGTTTGTAATTATTTTTGGAGAGGGGGTGGGGTCTAAAATTTTACTTGGGATTTTGGTGGTTTGATGTATCCACTTTTCGGACTAAGAAAAAATACAGCTTCAAAGTATCTGAAAAAAATATTTGTAAAAAACCTCATTAACAGAAACAAAAAAGAAAAAAGTTTCTTCAAATAACGCAAATTGTCTTTCATCTGACAGAAACGATCATAACGTACGTTCTTCAAACAACGAAATAAATCATTCATGTAACAAACAAAAAAACAAGCATTTCTTCAAATAACGAAAAGTTGACTTCATGTAACAGAAACTACCATAACGGACGTTTCTTCAAACAACGAAAAATTTCCCACATTTAACGGAGAAGAAAGGAAACGGGGAAAGTGTCAAATGACAGAAAATATTCCTCCCACAACGGGAAAAATATGGACGAAACTTTCTTCATTTGACAGGAGAAAATAAAAACGAAAATTCGTCAAATGACGGAAAATTTTCCTCCTATGACGAAAAGAAAAAAGAAGGACGTTCCTTCATTTGACAGGAGAAAATAAAAACGGAAATTCGTCAAATGACGGAAAATTTTCCTCCTATGACGAAAAGAAAAAAGAAGGACGTTCCTTCATTTGACAGGAGAAAATAAAAACGGAAATCCGTTAAAAATCGTGAAAAGTCCGGCAGCACTGCTGCCAAGAGAATTTCCGTCAATTGAAGGAATTATTTTTGAGAGTGTAGCAGTAATTCATTACACTGCATATTTTCGACCCCAGTTTCAGTCATTATTTGTTTTATTATCTTGTTGCTAATATTCATTTCTAATTTATTTTTGTAATTAATCAGTACTATATATCACATATTTGTTTTTGTTGCATAAAAAATTTTTTATTTAATATATCATTTACTAGAATTAACACACTTTACTCAGAAAACACAGATGAACTGCAAACAAATATTATGAAGTACGATGTTAGTTGGATACACACTGTAAAAAAATTCCGAAACGTTACTGGTTATCTCCGTGGAAGGTTTCGGGATTTCTGAGGTTTTCACCTATTTTCCCGCAAAATCAAGTATCTTCGCAAAAAAGTTCCCATATGAATTGCTAAAAGATGCACGAATGCAGACTTTTCACTGGTGTGAAAGATATTTTTTGCTACCAGTTTAAAGATTGACTGAGCATGTTTATAAGGTGTATCGGCTTCAATTTGATCACGGCTCGTCCAGATTGACTCAACTCCCAATGGGAGCAAATGAGTGATTGGATAGCTGCAGCCTTGCGAGACAGGCATTGCAGGCAAGAAATATGCTTGGTTCTTACTTGCAAGTTTCGCGTAGCTTTGACCGTGGTTGCTCTAATGCTTTTGGGGCTTTCTTGGGAAATTAGGAAGGCTCTAATAAGATACATAAAATTTGTTTCATTTCTCTAGAAGGTTCACGTCTGGTTTTAACAGGGGAGATTTCACAATATTTCAGAAAGTTTACTGACTTTTATCGGAAAACGTTCCTGGTTTCTGTAAGAAATGTTACTGGTTGAAATTAGGCATATCAATTGCCTATTATTTTCCAGGAACGTTTCTGAATCGTTTTTACAGTGCATTACAGCTGCTTCGGTATTCTCATGAGCCACAGCTCGTGGCTGATATAACTTGATGAATAATAAGCTGTTGGTCCTCTTGAGAGGTTTACAGACTGTTGATAACAAGAATCATGATAATCTTGTTTCAAAGATTATTTTGGTAAAAATTATCAATATCGGTCATATTCACTATACAGTTCATACCTTTGGTAGGCGTCTGAATCACCGATTAAAGCCTTCTGATTGGATGCAGAAGATCTCATATGACGTTTTGGTGAATATGTCCGATATTTGTATTACTTTACGTGGAAAAACGAAGTTCATTACAATGATTTGAAAGAATTTTCTTAAACGTTTTAATAAATTTTTGCTTTGAGAATATGTTTTCCTTGCACGTATAAAATCCTATTTATAACACTCGAAAATAACTACTAGGCTGTCTTATCCGTAACTTCTTTTCATTTAACTTATCGTTTCTGAGTCAAAAAAAATGGTCTTAGCTTAAATATATCACCTTAACTTTTAAAGTTACGTAGGAATCAAAGAAAGCAACTCGTAAAATATAGAATATTTTTTACAAAAATTTAAGACGAAAAATAAATTTTTAAAGTAAACAACAATCACACACATCACATTTTACATATGCAGCATTAAAAATAACCTTTTTGAGTTACTGATGAACGTGGATTAATCATCACTTATTGATCCTCTAACTTTTTGCAGCAACAATAGAGTGAATCAAAATTTGATACAAGAAATTATAATATTTTGAAAATAAACACTTCACTTAAAATAAAAAGCCTTTTACGTCAGTCAACGGTTGAGCAGTGTGGCAGTGATAATCATGTTGCCTCGAAAAGTGGCATCAAATACACATAACTTATAGAAATAAACCTGAGATGGTTGAACAAAGATGACTTCGGTTTTGTAATTAGAAGACCTGTTTAACTCTAAATCAGCTCAAAAATTGAATTCAGCAGAAATTGTGTTAAAAAATGCTCCCCACTATAGTTGATCATGAAAGTTTTCTTCTTGTAAAGCTTTGAGTCAAGCGCATTTACCCTAAAGCTTATATTATACACGCATTTTTGTGTTAAATGTTCTTCGATTCTTAAAATTTAAAAGGAAAAAAGGCATGCATAAAAACAACGAAAAATAAATATTTTACTTTACACACAGAAGTATTTATTCCGTATAGTTTGGAGCAGAAACATATTTTGCGTTCCCAAGAGTTGTTTTATTAAATCTTTTTTAAGAAAGAAAAACCCAGGCAAAAAAGCGAACAAAAATAAGTACCTTACTTTATTGTAACATGCAAGTAACATGTTGCCAAAGAATGCATAGAGAACACTACCATCTGCTGAGTGTGCTATGTAGCATATGATTAAATGCGAGACTGGGCGAGGACATTAACTTCGCGCTACAACGATTCTATATCTGCGGATTAAGGCAATGAACCTAGTGCTTAGATTTCGACCTAACTCTAAGCTGAAACTCATCTTCCTGTTCACGTCAACTACAATTCAGTAAAAGAAAGATGGTTCTGACACTCTGTAATATTTGGACGGATAAATTGTGATAAACCTTACAAGTCTGATGAGGAAAGTTCTGAATAGCCATCTTGTGTAACACCGCTTGTAGGAAAGAAGTACAGTTTGATTTTTGGAAAATCTTTTACGAGAAAATGGTAGTCAGATATTAATTCAGAAGTTTAGAATCGAAACGATCCCTATACACGATTTTTTAGAAAAATGTATTTATAGCAGAAGGTCAAAAATACGAATTAGTACCATAGGTAATTTGTATCTTTAAATTGTTCGGATTTTCGAAAATAGATTGGAAAATACCGTTAGTTAACATAATGTTATTTAATAAAATAAAGTGGTCATACATAAGAAAGGAGTTTAAACAAATAAAAATCTGATAAAAGAGTGTGAATATTGCCTTTTGTAGAGATATTTGATCATGGGAAAGGATTTCGATAACAAAAAATATATTGTGGGTCCACTTTTGCTTTAAAGTTGACCATGATTGCTAAAGAACTAGAAAATGGTATAATATTTCCACAAAAAACCAAAATTTGATAGATTTGATGTAATACACCGTAAGGGTAGGATTTTATGTAGCTTTCACAACGTATACTATCATTTTATAAAACTATATTTAAAAGTTCCACACGTGATTTCAATTTGACCAATATAGCGTTAAAATTGAATAACATCGTAAAACTCTGCGCTTTGAGAGAAAGTATAAGAGATCATTTCACGTAAAAATTGGCTTTGATATTAATTAATCCTTTCATAGATACGAAACAAATACGTGATAAAATCATGTCCTGCACCTAAAAAAAAAGTTGATTCTTCACTTAGCGCATAACTTTGGTGCAAAATATAAAATTTACCTATGATAGAGAAAAACGTTTTAAGTATAAAAATTTGAAATGTAAGAATGAAGGGTTTCACGACCAGTGTCAATAATGTTGTAAGATTCCTGAACGTTGTGCCGTGATCTGAGTGTTGTTACCCCAAACGTTTCGACTGCATCTGCGGCGCGCAGATGCAGTCGAAACGTTCGGCCCGGAATCTTATAATATTTATAAAAATTTGAAAAGATCGTAACCAATGCAAAGAATCACAGCATTGGTCACAATTTGTGCGAGAGATCTCAAGATATCATTTTCGTTACAAGCAGGTGTATAGAACCATTCTAGTAGGAGCGGTAAATTTTAATAGTAAACCACATTCGTAATACAAAATCATAATATATTCCGCTAGATTGTATAGTATCCGGAACGGACTGCCAGTATAGCCGCAAACTTCAATTGATCGCATTTAACCATCTTGGGTATAGCAATGCTCCATGATCTATACCTATATACAGGAATTTTATGATAGCATATTCAACAATCTGGTTTACTATTAGCATCCACCTAAGACCAGTGCTAGGATGATTTCATACACCTCTAGAGAGCCATTAAAACTTATCATCTCTCTTCTGAATTGTGATCAGTATTGCGATTCCGTACAATAGTTATTTTGGGAATCTAAAACTTATAACAGCGAAGATTGTAAATGATCGAAACATCGTCAGAAATCTTGGTTTCCGTCTGCGTACGATAGCACGTTTGAAGAACTTTTACTTTTTGAATTATTCCGAAATTAAAAATAAATAGTAAATAATAAAAAATCGTTTGGCGCAGTATAGCCCTCAAGGGCTCTTGCGCCATAAAAATCCAATAAACCAACCGACCATTCAAGAACTCGGTTGGACAACGAAAATTTACAATTTCAGATTTCAATTTCGAAGCTGAGAGACAGAAGTGGGAAAACTCGGATTCTTCACTTACAAAGGAACTATCAAATATATTTTTGAAGGAAATTGTGTTTGATGGCATACCTACTTAATTGTATGATCTCCAAAATTTCACATGTCATACTCAAGCAGTGAGACTATGTTTAAAATTAGACGTAAAAGCATCAGCCACAGCTTGCTGTCTAGCCAATAAGGATGAATTTATTAGAGTCCGATTAGAATCAAAAAAATCTTATGCCACAATATAACACTATGGCGAAACAGTGTCAGGAGTCAAGATAATTATTAGACATTCTATCAGATTTATGTTTTATTGTACGCAATGTGATTGTAGTCTGACGGCTCAAAAAACTATTGAAATTTATGTAGAAACTTCCTTTGTTTCGAGGCGAGGCTTATGTAGGCTGTTGCTAGTTACATATTTATTTTCAATCTTTTATATGTAACCTATGTTCTCTATCACATGTAAGTTTTACATTTTGTGCTAAATTTATGCGCTAAATTCGAAAATCAACTTTTTTTCGCTATTAAAGAAATGATTTTTTACTTCAATGCTTTAATTAGTTTAACATGGAAGTAATTTTTACAAATGCTACTAATACTTTTTTAAAGTACGGTGCCTTACGATGTTAGTCAATTCTGACGCTATATTGGTTAAACTCAAAGCATGTGTGGAATTTTAAAATATAGTTTATGACTAAAATTATCGCATGCGGTGTGTAATCTACGCAAAAGTTTATTCTTACGTGGTATTAAAATATAATTTGTAATACACGTACTCTTATGTGAGACGCATCAGAATTGATACTTCGTGTTGAAGTATTTTTTAAAAAATGTCAATGTTATTTATGTGTCTTTTAAGCATAGTTTTCTTACGCGTATTGCAAAATTATATCCTGAGTTCTCAGTGTAACCTTAAACTAGGGTAGAGTTGAGATAAATAGGACGTCAGCATTTACGCCGAAATAAAATGCAAAAAATTATATCTAGCTTGTCCAATAAAAGTAGCAGACTATTCTCAAGTAAGAGTCTTCTACATTCTTGGACGTGCTAGGACACATTTGTTCTTCGATACAATTTTTCATATTTTATTTCAGTACAAATGCAGCTGTCAAATTCCACTCTCGCTGTCCCATTTCCTCCAACTCTTCCCTACATAGACTAAATTGTAATTATAAAATATTTTCATTGATCAAAATCAACAAATTAGCCCATAAGTGTTTTAATGGGTCTTTGGTATGATAATCATGATTACGTAATATTTTTACTTACTTGGAACTTGGAAATAATATACGTAGCAAAGTTCCCACCACTTTTAATAGACGGTAATATAGTTTTATATGTTTATCTCATCACTTTAGAGACCTAACAGAAGACTTGCGTCGTACCTAAATGAAATACTCAGCTACATCTGCATAATTTAAGAGAACGAAATCTAGGACAAAAATTTTAAGCATGGCTGAAAAAGTATAATGTATAGTACATTACGTAGCTTAAAGGTCAAAATAGACCGAAAAGGCATCGTAGTTATTGGATTTTCGGTATGTGTCTGACAAGCAGGAATAATGATACTCAAAAGTGGAAGCGTTTTAAAATATTGTCTTTGGAGTAGAAACTTTCAGCAGTTTTGTAGCATTGTGAAAAATGGATTTCTTTTCTGTGTGTTTTTATTTTAGGGGCTGTTGAAGTGTAAATGTAGATTGATTAGGGTCTCTTCCCTTATGTAGTTCAAAAATATTGAAAACGAGCTACGACTGTGAGTCTAGGTCAAGCTTTTGATGCATATACAGTCGAATCCGCTTAATGGAATATCGGATAATAGAATATTCCGCTTAATGCAATAAAATTCCCATGTACTACACCGTTGATGTGTGTTATTTTTATCCCGGATAATGGAATATCACGCTTATTAGAATAATTTTTCCTGGCAAATTGTCTATTCCATTAAGCGGGCTCGACTGTATATCAATGTATATTTGTTACTTCTAGACTACATAATTTAAGGTGAGGAATATCAAAAAATACACTAGGTAATGAATTTTAAACTTTTCCTTCAGTTTTTGGATTCTTAAAACATTCTATACTACTTTGTTTCTACTATTTTATCAGAAACAACAAGCATTCACAGATTATATTTATTTGCATTCTTATAAACAATTTTTCATTAAGGCTTTTTTATTATTCGTACTAAGTACACCATTTCATGACATTGTCGAAATGTATATGCTTACCGATTCGAGTATTTCTCTACACGGGGTAATTTAATATACGAACACTTGATATTTAATAAAACAAAAAATTTAATTTGGAGAAATAAAGACCTATTTTTGAAAAAAAAAATATTTATTTTGAGAAAGTTTAGTGGATGATGATGTTGCTGTTGAAGGTAAGGCAAAAATAGAAATTATCTCTAAATCTTGTATTATTTCAGCTTAAACAGTGATAAATATTACATCTTTAGAAATTAAACTTTGCTATAACACGTCAAGTATAATTTAACGGCAAAATACGAAGTTAATGTGAGATTATTTTTGTAGTGAATAATGGTAAGTACATTAAGGGGAGTCGATACCCCCTACACCGTCGATGTTAATTTGCACAGGTTCACGTACCTTTTTCTGAAAATCTATTAAAGATACAATTATGAATTTTTTTCTGTACCTTAAGTAGACTCTTTTCTCTATACTGAAGTAAAATTTCACAGAAAGAAAATCTTAATTATTTTTTTAATAAATTCTGATGCATAAGTCACTATTTTTTTTCAAAAAATGTCATTTTGCAACATGACATCAGCTCTATAAAAATAAATTTTTGGAATCTGGAAAATTTTTTTACTTCAGTATATGCAATTGAATGTACCGTAAAATGGGGCCACTTGAGCCTTCAGGGGCTACTTGAACCCATGAGAAAAAATGTGTTTAAAATCCATACTGGTCCTGTGTAACTCAATGTATAGACTTAAAAAACTTTCTCTATGACAGATAGCAGTACTAGGTAGAGGCTGGAACATGAAACAAAGTTTCTGCTATTCCCACCTTTCTACTTCTTTTTACAAGAAAGGAAGTATTGTATTCGCAAAAAAAAAAAAATTGCACTCAAAAATTGACCTTAATTTCCAATTTACTCACCCCCGAATGAATATGGAGTTTTTTTTTCGGCTCGACCACACGTGGATAAATGCTTAAGAACGTATAGACACGCGAAATATCCATAATGACGATTTCCGAGTTAATTACAACGAATTTTCTCGTGACGTCTGTATGTGCGTATGTATGTCGCATAAGTCAAGAACGGTAAGTCCTAGAAAAATGAAATTTGGTACGTAGACTCCTAGTGAGATCTAGTTGTGCATCTCCTCTTTTGGTTGCATTCGTGTGTTTCTAAAGGGATCTTTTGCCCCTTTTGGGGGGAAAATCATTGTTAATTTGGATGTAAACTCAAGTGGTGTTATGATTTATGCAATCACTTGGCAATATATCGCCAAGTTTTGTCACCAACAAGCCGACAAATGTAGCGATTTTTTTTTAAATGTGGTTTCAATTCGGCCATTGTTGGCGATATTTGGAGAGTTAAGTATTGAATCACATTAAAATATTGCGAATAATGGGGAAATATCTTTAAATTAGTGTAAAAGGAAGGCATCACACATCAGCTCGTTTCAAATCAAATAATGAACTCTGTGAGAAGAATGGTCGCAAACTGTCAAGATTTTGAGCAAAAATCAATTTGGCTAATTTTAGTTACGTTATGATGGCCTTTTGAGATGGTCAAGCTCTTGCGTTAGGAGATGTCAACTGAAACTATATGTTCAACTCGCAAAAGATCATTTAAGTATTCTTGGACAAATCAAAAATTCCTCCTCTGATGCTTAAAATTTGGCTTTAATTCAGTCAAATAAACAGCTTTTTAAGATTTTCCATTAAAGAATTTTCATTCATATTAATGCTTGGATTATAAGTAATCAGGGTCAAAGGTCAGCTAATTTAAAAACACTCGTCTTCGCTGGTATTTTGAGGTTTGAGTATAAAATTTTACCCTGAGAGCACCAAAGGAGGCAAGAATGCTTCTCCAAAAATGCTTAACTGACCTTTTTGAGGTTTGAAAAACAAATTTCATGACAGTTGAAATTCCATATCGCAAAAGTAAGACCTTTTTATAGTAACTAAAATGAATAAACATTTTAGCGTTTTGATCAAAATTACAAATTTTGAACTAATTCTTCTCTCAGAAGATATTATTTCATTAAAAATATATATATATACCTTTTATTTATGTTAATTAGCCACTTTAGTCAAGTATTATATTTCGGTTCGAAAAAAAAAATCAAAACGACGCAACTTAGTATGCATGCTTCTAAATTTTACTTTTGAAGCAGAATATTCTTTAATGCATTAGCAAAAACACTTTCTCATGTTTACCATTTCTTATTGAATGGTTTCTTGTTTCAAAAAAAAGGGCCTTTCAAAATACTTAAAAAGTATCAGCCTTATTGAACTAATCTAAGTTATATTAACTAAATACGTAACAATACATCAACTGTGCACACCACCCGAAATTAAAACAATAATCATTATTTCATGCCAGAAATACGTTTAACGTTCAATTTATTAAATTCTACTTTCTTTTTTAAATGACATGCTGGTTGAAAAAAAATGTAAAACATACAAAAAGTAAAAGTACTATCAACAACGATAAACATGTACAAATTTGCCAAAAAAAAAAAAAAAAAAAAGCTGGGACGTGTTTTGGGGTTGCATATCATATTTTTTTCAGTTAAAATGTAATAATATCATATAGACGTAAAGATATCCTACGAAAGCAACGAGGATCATCAATCACATTTAAAGTGGTAAAATCGAGGATTAAACAATAAGACAGTTTTGAAACCTGTTAAAGAGCCAATATAACCATAAACATAAGAAATAACAACGTACAATTGCACAAATTCGGAGATTACTGCAAACACATGTTTCGGGGTTCCAAGAAACCTCTTTTTCAATGCAAATTAAGTGAGATTTTGGATGAAATTATGTTCGAAAAAAGTCAGACTTTTATCGGATGTCTTTTCATCTAGAAGCTCACTTATTTTGAATTGAAAAAGAGGTTCCAAGAAACCTCTTTTTCAATGCAAATTAAGTGAGATTTTGGATGAAATTATGTTCGAAAAAAGTCAGACTTTTATCGGATGTCTTTTCATCTAGAAGCTCACTTATTTTGAATTGAAAAAGGGGGGTTCTAACCCCAAAACACGTGTTTACAGTAATGTGCAAATTTGTGTAGTTTTGCGCTGCTATTTCTTATTTTAATTTTCACAAAAGTATTTATTCAGCTTCAATAGAACCAGGTTAGAAGTTTCTCACTGATACGAAGAACAACTGGGTTCATTAAAAAAAATGAAGATTTACTAAAAAAAAAAAAAGAAATGTTACTAAGAACCAATAAGACAGCAAACTATGTGCAGATGTTTTCTTTCAAGTTAGCAAAAGGTAAGAGTATCTTCAATCGTATGGAAAAACGAGCTGATGTGTGCATCACATGGCTTCCCTTTACTCCAATTTAATGTCATTTTCCTATTATTGGCAATTTTAATGTGATTCAATAGTTTACTGTCTAAATATCACCATCAGTGGCCAAGTTAAAACCAGATTTAAAAAAAAAATCTCCGAATTTGTCGCCAAGTTGTCGACAAAACTTGGCGACCAAAAGACCGGCGATGTATCGACAAGTATCCGCCAAATTGTAATACCACTTGAGTTTACATCGAAATTAACTATGATTTCCCCCAAAAAGGAGCAAAAGACCCCCTTAGAAACGCCCGAATGCAACCAAAAGGGGAGGTGCTTAACTGGACCCCACTAGGAGTCTACGTACTAAATTTCAACTTTTTGGGACATACCGTTCTTGAGTTATGCGACATACATACGCAAATAATCACATCCACACATACGTACATACATACATACGAACATACAGACGTCACGAGAAAACTCGTTGTGACTAACTCGGGAATCGTCAAAATGGATATTTCACGTGTCTATACATTCTTAGGCATTTTTTCACGTGTGGTCGACTCGAAAAAAAAAAAAAAAACTTAACATTCATTCGTGGTTGAGCGAAATGGAAATTAAAGTCGATTTTTGAGTGAAAATTTTTTTGCGAATACAATACTTCCTTTTTTTGTAAAAGGAAGTAAAAATGGACTAAAATAATCTTAATACATTCAAAACACACCGGTTAGACTTCACGAATTTTCGAAAAGTCAAAAGACCGGGCAGCTAATGAGGTAACGTTTTATTATTATTATTTTAATAACCTAGTTTGGAAGGATTATTCAAAAACGAAAACAGAAAAAAAAGCATTAATTTACAATAAATAACCTAAAATATCAAGAAGCAAAATGATTTAATCGATTCCTTCAATAGAGTGTTCTGTGTTGATATTGATTCGAAATGTCAAATCTCTAAGCGTAATTCTAAGCAGGCCATTTACAATAGAGCGATAACAGTGGCAATGGCGATGACATGGATATGGTATTTGAAGAGATGCTTAATTATCTCCCTCCGATGCCACACTCAGGCAGCTTGTGTCCACAACAACCAAGTTCACAAGATAGCGAGAACCTATCATCCTTGTTAAGATACAAATAAACTGTTTAAACAACAGTTACCTGTTTCCTTCAAGATACCGAAATTCATTAGTTCTGGGATGATATTCATTAGTTGGGGAAGGTAGCAGTAATGAAGCATTGGTCGGCGCTCAATGGTAGACAAATTGAGGAATTCTTCTTCGCAAGGTATTTCTTTTCGCACTTCATTGAAATCATGTCTGCTTGGAAGGATGCAAAGGAAATTGATTATTCAATGCACATGATTTCGTGTTTTGACGTTGAATTGAAATGGTTTTGAAGCTTGGAAGGAAAAATAGCTTTTACGTGGGTAAGTGACAAGCATTTATAAATTTTTATTGCAGAATATATGTATTATTTAGCTTAAGTTTATCGTCAGATATATTTAGATTTTCTTTTCAGTTTTATTTAACCCTTAACAGGGGAGGTGGTGTCTGACAAACTGCTCAGAAGTTCATCCGATCACCAATATTTCACTTTCAGTCCGATTGAATGGTTTTCCCAATAGCTTTTTGTTTTGTAACCTTGAACACCCTCCTTGCCTGTCAGTATCTTTAGGCAAGTGCATCTGGTTTAAATTTCATTGCATTTTTTAGAAACGGTCTGTGAGACCGCACCTCCTCTTCAGTGTTACTATTTTCCGCAGTAGTAGACATGGCTTTTAAACGTTAGAACTGCATATGTAGAATCATTTGTTTTATCCGCGTTATGCGGAAGAGATGCAAAATATTCTAAATGAGGTTGAGAGTTGTTTGAAATGTTCACAAATGTTACGCAGTGATATTCTAGGGACAATGAAGACCGCACTGTTCTTCGAAATGTGACGCGAACAACAAATAATTAAAGGGCTGTCAAAATTTCCGCTTATGAATTTTCTGGTACTAAAATGTTCTGTGTATATTAAAGAACTAAAATGAAATCATTAATAATTACTAGATTCATTTTTATTACGACTAGTTAGTTATTTACTGCAACATATGATTTTCTCGGAAAAACTTAAAACTCGACCAAAATTTCCTCGGAAAAGGTATATTTCGAGTCAAAATTAAAAAATATTTTTTCCCCATGCTAATGAAAGTTAAAAGAACATGTGAGTGAAATTACAGAAATGTATCTTAGTTACAAGATTTTCAAAAAATTTGTAGTAAATAGAGCGGTCTCTGAAACCGCACGTCTTCTGTTACGTCCTACATTTTCACCTACCCCGTTACAGGATAATTTCTCAATGAATGGTTAATAGTATTTTGCTGGGGGAAAAAAAAAAAAAAACTTTTTTAAAATCTAATTTTAGAAGGCATATTTCTCATTTTTACTTCCATTCACTACATTACACTTCAGAATCTCAAGTACGTATAAGGTTAATTATTATTTGTTTATAAAATATTGTCTTTGAGTGGCAACACTCAGTTGATTTCGAGTCAGTTTGAGTATTTACAATGATGTCGCTACGTTAGGAATTTGGAATTGTTATTTAAATATCGCTTATAGATTTGCCCCTTCATCATTTTAAACTTTATCATCAACTTACAGTGACTCCCAATAGTGTTCGCACACCTACGAAGAATAAAATGAGCCCGTATCCATCGGTTAGAATTAATATTCCGGAATAGGTATTTAATCATAAGATCTATGATCATTTTTTATTGAAACTACATGAATTTTTTTTAAAAATCTTAAAAATTAATTTTTAAAAATCAAAACCAAAAGGAGCCGGAAATTTTATCTGACAAAAGTCTTCGTACACTTTAAAAAATGTCTATATATTATTGAATAATCTAAATTTTTATTAAGTTATTATTTAGTAGAATATCATGCAATATCAACAACACCTTTTAAACGTCTAGGAATATAGATTTAATTCTTTTTTCTTTCTTTTTTTGTGTAATTTCTGTGTACGAGTCTTACTGTTTCTAGCTCTATTTTCGTTTCACAGCCGTATTTTCGTAATCCAGCCGCCAGATATCTCTAAATGTGTTACACTAAGTTCAAATCTGGAGCTTGAGGGGGTAGTTTCTAAACTTTAGGACATTTTTCGAGGCATTAGACGCAAACGTTGAAAACCGTGTGCTTCTTATCGTTATGTTGATAAAAAGCAAAGTAGTTTCTGATAACCAATTTTTTAGATTAAAAACAATATTTGACGCACCCGAAGCAAACGTTGAAAACCGTGTGCTTCTCAGCGGTATCTCTATGAAAACAAAGTTGTTTCCGACAGCTAAGTTTTCGGCTAGTAGTTTCAAATTTGTTTTTAAAATATTTAAATGAACAGCATGATTCATTATTTCATCAAAAAATTCCAAACTACCAAGTCCTGATGCGGATATGCATCCTCACACAAAAACATCTTCACCGTCCTGATTAACTGATCCAACTAATTACTTAAGATTAAGTTCCTATTTTTTTCTTCTATTTACAGTTATATAACAATTTAACCAAAAATTCATTTTTATCTGTAAGTAAGACGTAATTCCAAAACGTTTTAAGCTTATTTATCATTGATTTTGCGACGGAAAGCGTAAGCTTTCTGTTTTTCGCACGGCAGCAACAAAATTTCTGCTGGGAAAGGTCCCATTTAATCCAGCTAATCAGATAACTTGGCGAACAATTTTAGATGAAAATTAAATGTAAAATTTTTCATTTAACTCTGCAGAAACTTTTACCGCACTCAAATGTGTATTTTCATAAATTTTTTAACTTTAAAATCTCCGATCATGCTTTGTCAACTTTGCCGGTTGACCTTTTCTTACCTGGTTTTCGGTCCGATTCCTTTCTTTAAAGCAATTTCGAAGCACTTTTCTATCGAATGGAATAAATTAAATAATTTAGAGACATTTCAAACCAATATATCACTACTGTGAGGACAAAATTCAAATTTCGAATGGTGTTTGTTGTTTTTTTACGAATACCAGCCATTTTAAAGTAATAAGCACAATATTAAGGAATAAATAAACAACAAATTAAGGTTAATTGACTTCTAAAGGTCAACACAATGCAAAAATAATGAAAAAACGACATCTGGTAATTTTAATCATGAATTTATTCGAAAATATTTGAGTGTACGACTTTTGTGGCGTGTTATTTCTCTGTTTCTTCGTTTTTTGATCGATTTCAAAAAGAAGATCATTCAATCTGAAAAAAAGTACTGGGTTGTATTTAGGAATGACATAATAATGATGTGAAAAAATATTGGACTTCATATTCGGATTCAGTTTTGCGTTATTTTGGGTTTACTAAAAAATTTCAAAGTGTACGAACACTTTTAGGAGCCACTGTATATATATCCTTGGTTTATCCAGTTGAAGGAGACACTAAATACGTTGTTATATTTAAGCCTTAAACCACTAAGCTTAAAAGGAAATGATTTTATGCAAATATGCTTTATCAAAATAACAGTTTGGAATATACGTGATACATTCTTGTATTTCAGCTGCCAATCGTCGTTTTGCGTTAAATGTTTAAAATGTTATTATTTTGCCATTTTCCTTTCAGGTCAAAATACAATTAAATTTTGGTGATAATACTGCTCTGCTGAATAATTTAAGAGGTATTAGACGCTGTAATGAAAGCCAATAAAATTTATTTTAGAGTATGGAAAAACAAATTTTAAAGCATAAGGATAAGAAAATAATAGAATAAATCTTAAGGTTATTTTAAACAGTTAATTTTACTTTCTGACACCTATAAATTTTACGTGACTGTTATTTTGCTATCTCAGAATTCTTTTACTTTCTTTTTCGAAATCATCTTTCCATAATTAATTATCTTTATGTGCACGAAGGGCGTTTAGGAATTTGACACAGTTCAAGAAAGATTGGGTAATGGTTTTTTCATTCACTTTCGACCAGTAATACATTTACAGTGATTCTGGACATTTTTCTTCCTGTATTTCTCTACTTGAAACTGCCCTAAATGCATTTACATATTTCTTTTGCATTGAGTTGTATAAAGCAGAAGACAAACTGGTGAAACAAATTTTAGAAATACAGTAGTATCTCCTTTAAGGGACACCTCTAAATAAGGGAAACCTCTACTTAAAGGATATTTTTTTCTGGCCCCAGTCCCTTTGAGTCGGAACTTCCATGTATTTCCCTCTCATAAAGAGACACTCTATTTAAGGGACAGTCACATAGAAAAGTTACTAAGATTTATTATAATTCTGATTTTCATGAACTACACTTTTGAACTAATTTGTTATATGGATTAGCTTGATGTCATGCAATTCACAATGCAATACAAAATTATTTCATTGTGATTAAATTTATTATTATTGCATTGTGAAATATTAGAAATAGTGAATTTATTGGAATCCCAGTTTAACTTTTTATCTAAAAATTAACTGGCAAGAGTGTGTCTTGACATTAACTTGCACAGAAAGAAATATGTATCCTGAAATTCATATAGAGTGAGACCTACAAATTCAGACCTTTCCCTCCCATCGAATTTTTTATCTACTCTGTAACAACGATTCAGAAACGTTCCTGGAAAATAATAGGCAGCTGATATGCCCAATTTCAACCAGTAACATTTCTTACAAAAACCAGGAACGTTTTTCGATACAAGTGAGTAACCTTCCTGAAATGCTGGGAAATATCTCCTGTTAAAGCCAGTCGTGAACCTTCTACAAAACTTGAATAGGTTGAATGCATTTGATTAGAACCTTCCTGGTTTACCAAGAAAGGTCCAGAAGCATTACCGCGACCATGGCCAAAGCTGCGCGAATAATTGCAAGCAAGAACCAACCATATTTCTTGCCTGCAATTCCTGCCTCGCAAGGACTGCAGCTATCCAGTAACTTATTTGCTCCCATTGGGAGTTCAGTCAATCTGGACGGGCCGTGGTCAAATTGAAGCCGATACACCTTATAAACATGCTCAGTCATTCTTTAAACTGGTAGCAAAAAATATCTTTCACACCAGTGAAATGTCTGCATTCGTGCGTCTTTTAGCAATTCAGGAAACTTTTTTGCGAAGATACTTGATTTTGCGGGGAAATAAGTGAAAACCTCTGAAATCCCGAAACGTTCCACTGAGATAACCAGTAACGTTTCGGATTTTTTTTACAGTGTAGTCTAACGTTGAGAGATAGTTCGCCGCTCATGACAAACTTTGTATAGAAACACAGTTTTTAACTTTGTATTGCATTGTGAATTGCATGACATCAAGCAAATCCATGTAACACATTAGTTCAAAAGTGTAATTAATGAAAATCAGTTTAAAAAGTTTCATGTTACAAAAGTTGAAAAAAATTTTTTTGAAAGTTTTTTTTTCTTTTGAATAATTCTGATTTTTTGTATATATGAAACCGTTTTTAATCCTTAATCTTAAATGTACCTAATGTACGTTTATCATGAAATTATACTGAGTTAAATACACACCGTGCATCAATTCATCTACCTCCAAGGAATATACACCTCTATTTAAGGGACAGGATATACGGTTCCCTTAGTTCTCCTTATTGAAAGGATCTGTTGTATTATCTTTTAAAATTGTTTGAAACAAGATTGCCAAGTCTCACGATTGTCGCTTCAGAAGAGCACTTCAGGATTTTTTTAAGCGCGGGAAAAAAATCAGCAGACATAATTGTAAAACAATTTCAAAAGCATGAAAAGCTCCAAAAATACAAACAAAAGGTGCTAAATTTCCATTTTATCATTATAACGCATAGTTTATTTATTTATTTTGTCGCTTGCTAAGTAAATTTTGGAAACTTTGCAATTTGTGTATTTTAAAGTTTAGCACGGAAGACAATAGCTTCTTACTGCATTAACTTGCGGAAGAAATAATAAAAAAAATTCAAAATAAGTGATAATATTTTAATACATTTTCAAGTGCTTCTCCCTTATAGAAATGTATTTATGTTCCTATAACCACCGAAGCTGTGTACATCTATCGATAAGTCCGAAAACCAGTCATTTTTCCTTCAATAAAACTTAGGAGATGTTTGGTTTTCGAACTCATGGATTGAATTAAGTCTGTGCCTTCTACCATTAAATTTATATTGTTCTTTCCCCGATGCTTATTTTCGTGCAGTCTGTTAGTAGATATTTTCGAAAATCTAAACTTTAGTATTCTTATAGGTTACACCAAAAGGTAAATAAAACTTAAGAGCGATTTCATTTTTTAAAAATGCATAATTTCATTGAAAAATGTAGCATTTGACACATGAAAGGGAAAACATGGTAATTGATACATACATTTTCATTTTGAATTGGAGAACATTTACCGTTTTGCGTCAGGTTTTATGAATATTTGCGACTTAAAAAAGTGCATTAACCAGTGATTGAACATTGAACACTAGTTATCAGTAAACACATACAGCATTTCTTTGTTCTTTTTTTCTTTTTTTTTAATTTATAGAAGAAAGTTACTACTACTGAAACTTCTAAGAAAAAAACGTGTAAGGTCAGTTGGGGTAAGTGCGGTCTTGGGGCAAGTGCGGCTTAGGTTAATAATCAGAAACGGGAATATCTGCAAGGCTGCTGTCATCTGGGTAGCTTGGTAAACGTTATTACTTTGCACTGCGTGCGTTAGATCGCGCTACTTGAATGGTTACTCTACTCCCTCCCTGGTTTCCTAACTTTTCTCATTCCCACTACAGTGCCATGTTGTTATGGTTCGAGAAATCATCGTTTCTTCTGTTTTTGTTCTCATTGTTTCGTGCTTCCAAAACGTAAGTACAACTATTTCATGTCTGCTTTTCGTATTTTTGATGCTGAGATTTATTATTTTGTACTTTCAAATCAATTAATTTTAGGGCTGCACTTGCCCCAGAAAATTATACGACTGGGAAAGTGCGGCCCGAAAAAAAGGGGCAAGTGCAGCCTTGCATTTTTTGGGGCTGCACTTTCCCATTAATCTGGAAATGTTATTTTATGACAGATATAATTTGTTCGCAACGATTTAATGAAGCAATGTAACTAATTTGTAATTCTTCCGAAATTATTCGAGGAGGAAGAAAGTGACGATAATGAAAATATGAGTTTAAGGGAAGATTTACATGATGAAATGACAGTCGAAGAAATGATTGCCACAGAGCAAAAACAGCATTCAGTGGGGAAGGCATCCAACGGAGAGAAAGGTAGGCGACTGGGTTCTTGTGAGATTTTCTACAAAAAAGATGACTAAACATTTTGTAGGACAAATGACTAATATAAATGATGATAATTTCTCTGAAATTAAATTTTTAAAGTTAAAAGCGGCTGGAAATTATAGCACTGTGTTTAGTTATCCTTCAAGAGACGACATTAGCGAGATCCAAGACGACGACATTGCATCAATCCTTTCAAATCCCTCTTCAGGTCGTAGAGGAAATTTGATATTCCAAGTAACGTTTTCCGAATATAATATAAATTAAATTGTTAATTACTATACTTATTTTTTTGTTAATTACTATACTAAGTGTACTTATACAAAAAAATATGTTCAAGTTCGCCAAAGACATGTTACCTTTTGTCAGTTGTATAGTTACCTTTTGTATTATTAAGTAAATATTTTATAAGTTCGTTGATATTCAAGTTTTAAAGATTATTCCTTGGTATGCAAGTTTTGCTTTTGTTTTTTTAAGCTTATTAGCATAATAAAAGTTATCTTTCATGTTCCTTATTTAATTTAAAATAAAAACTTCATAATTTTGTTTAATAATCCATTGTTCCTTGAACGTTCTTCATTTTATATTGACAGGTTTCGTTAGGAAAAATGTAATAACTTCCCAATGAATAAGAGAAAATTAAAATAAAAAAGTCGTTTTTAATCAGGAAAAAATACTTTATTGAATGCACTTGCCCTTTATTTTCTCAAACGGTTAAAAAAAAAATCAGATAGGTGATGCTCTTGCCCCACTTTTATTGAGAAAGTGCGACCCTAGAGCACAATAGTTTAAAATGTTTTTTTCAACTTTTTTACCTGCAATGATTTTAACAGGCTCATGTCTCGAGAAACACACTAAAACAGGTAACATACGAAATAAAAACTAAAAATTTTTTATCAAGTCTTGTAATGTCTAGGCCTTAATAAAGTCGAACTATACAATTTAAGGGCTGCACTTCCCCCAACTCAGCTTAAAGTCTTACATTTATTTAAAAAAAATAAACAGTCAAGGTTTTCGTTTAGTGGTCAGTCTACCTACTATAATAATTAAAAAAACGGAGGCTTTCGAAATAGAAAAAAAGGCCTTTTCTCTGAATTAGGGTGAAATTATTTTTAAAAAAAATCAAACTTTTCCCGTATCTTTTTCGGAATTAACAATAACGTTACAAAATAAATTGTAAACATGTATCTATCTTCACATAGATCATATATTGTCGCACCAGAAAAACAGTAAGATATCTTACTGTTGTGTCCGTGATTAGATGTCTTTTGGTTTCTCTGACCCAACGATATTTATAGATAAAATTCACATTGTTCGTATTAAAAAGTTGTTTGTAACTCTAAAACACATGAATGTTTTTTTATGTTTTGCAAGTTCGTGCGAAAAAAAGTTTTTACTCCCACATATATACTTTATACATCTAATTAAATTATACATTTTTGCTTTTAGCTATGTTCACTCATAAACGAAAGCCTAAGTTAGAATTGTAACTAAAATCACGAGTTTGTAATTTTCATTCCGCGAGACCTTATATTATGCGTGCATGAAATTATTCTGACAATGTGTTAAAAGCATTTCTGCAATTATAAATATATATTTTGTACCATAACAATTAAAACGAACAAAAACCAAAATAGTGTTTTTTACGCACTTCTTAAATTGAGCGGATTAAAAAAAAAGTCGGACACTGTAACCTAAGAAATAAACAACATTCCGATTCCTTCACAGCTACTTTGTTTTTCAATATTTAAGAATATCTTTCTTAGTCTAAAAACTATTATTCGAAGAACTTACTTACGTATCTTACTTACGTATAACAGACAGGGAATTAATTACTTCAACAATTAATAAACCTTTCTGCAAAGCAGTTATCAATTGGAAAACTAAAAAAAAAAAAAAAAATGGCTTGAATGAATGCCACATTTTTTTCCCCCTAACAAGTAAACAATTGTTTTTCAATGAAATGATAACAAATCTTTATAACCTGAGAGTTTCATTAATATATTTTTAAAATATTCATAGTTTCTATTTATCTCATTTGCCAGATATACACCCCTTTCATTTTTTGCTATCCTTTCCATCCTATGTTATTTTTGTATTCTTCAGTTTGTCTGCCCGTTCTTTTGTTAATTACTTTGCCGTTCTTGTTTAATTTCGTCAGTTACTGAAGCATTCTTAAGTTGTTTTTTTTTTTTTTTTTTTGGAATCTTCATTAAATGAAAAGTAAATTATATTCTTTAAAGTACTTTATTTATTATTTAAGGATCCACGAAAGAGGATTTTTCATCTGAGGAGGATGTTACGTAGTAAGACAAAAATTGCGGTTTATCTGTCGCCTCATAGTTTCAAACTCAAGAAGTGTTTCTGACAAAAAGATCTTGAGATAAAATTATTTAAATAAAAGCACTTATATTTTAAGATATTGCGTGACTTTCACTTTAATATTTATCTTTGTTACATACAATGACATGGTTTGACTCATTTTTAGGGATGCATTTAATCAAGTTCTCAAGAGTTGCATTGTTGAATCGCAACATTTAAGGTTTAAATACTATATTTAAAATACCTACTTCATTTATTTTTAACAATCTACGAAAATGGATTTTTTGTTTGAAGAAAATGTTACAGGTCAAAACAAAAATTGCGGTTTCTGACGCCGCAATGTACCTAATCCAAAAATGATTTTGAGAAAATTTGAAAATGACTTTCACTTTCGTTTATAAATACAATAATTTCTTCCGAATTAATTTTGTTACGAATTTAAATATTTTTGCTAGAGCAGGGTTACATAATCGCATATTTTAAGAATCAAATTTTAAAAATAAATTAGGTGCTCTGCCCCTTGCTCACTTTACTCTTCAACCTCTACTCGCCAACTGGGGTGGTTTTATGCCGCCGGCGGGCGGCGAGTAACAGTTGAAGATTTTGATGTGTTTATCCCTGGATGTACTGTACGCAGCAGTACTAGTATTGACTTGGTAAAAATTGACATTTCGGAGGAGATATGGTGAAAGGCACACAGACACACACACAAACAGACGCGCACATACTTTAATACTATAGATATTTTGCGTTTTCGTTTTATGTAAAAAAAAATCACGAAGGATGATTTTTCATGCGAGGAAAATGTTATATGGTTCTAACGACAAGAAAACTAAATACATTCATTCTTGTGCTTTCTGGTATTTTAATGCAGTATTTTGGTTTCATAAATTTATTTTATTAACTAATTCTAAGTAATTATTCAATATATATATATATATATATATATATATATATATATATATATATATATATATATATATATATCATGTTTTTTGTTCCCAACACTCGATAAATCAAAAGAATATGTTTGGATGACGGTTGGTTTATGACAAGAGAATAATGGACCTTTGATCTTGGAACCCCTTTGAGAAATTCCTGTGTGCCCGACTGGTATAAGATTTTTTTTGCACCTTGTTAAAAAAAATCACAAGGCGTTCATTTCCTTGAAAGTGTTTAATCACTGTGTGTGTTTGTGGGTTCGCTCCTATCTACATAACATCCAAACAATGTTGAGCAAGCAAAACGTAGGAATTTCAAAATAATCATGTAATATTACTCTCGATTTTAGTTCGATTCATTTATAGCGATGCTATTTCCAAAACATGCTCTCTCAGAAAGAAATAGAGCGTAATGTGCAATAACAAAAGCTTTAAAGGAAGCAAGAAACTGAACAGAGCAGGAAATGATCATAATCATAATTTCGCTCCAAATCGGAAATATCATATGAGCAGGTCATGCCACATGGTTTTCCTTTCATTGTTTCCTCATCATTGGTGCTTAAGTGTGATGGGAATCGTCTTATAAACTTATTCTGTTCTGATCCCGAAATAACCTACAGAACATTACGAATCAGAATCACACATTTCTGTACTATGGTAAATTCGAGCAGGATGGAAACGTGGACATTTGTGTAGTATCTGATGCTCTTAAATGTGCTTATTTTTTTTTTGAAAATGCTGTGCATGCATAGTTTTGCGAGTACTTGGACACATTTAATGTTATTTGGTACTCTGACTAGTCAATAAACTGTCTCACAGTTTTATTTTCAGAAATGTTCATTATTACGCTAAAAACTGTCAGGTGGTCTGGTCTGCCTTGTTTTCAAGATGCAAAATAACTATTATATAAATTTATTATAATCAAAAAAGTAAATTATTATTGCTTTTTGACTTACAGAATCACAAATGCCAAGCTGTGATGTAATATTAAACTAACTATGTAAAATTATACTGAAGCATTTATAAAAGTTCTTCATACATATTCATAAAACTTGAATATATTTTCTAACTGTTTTGTTTTAATTAGGGAAACAAATTGTGTATTTTAATTTCGTCAAAGCAATTGATAATTTGTAAAACTTTCAACTCTGTGCTTAGTAGTCAGAATATACAAATTACCCCATATTTCCATTGTAACAAAAATATATACGCGAAAAAATAAGTTTTCATTTAATTCTCTTAAAAGGCAAAATGCTTATTTTTTAGCCATTTCTTTTACTTGCAAAAAACACAATTTTGTTATGAAAGCAAAATAATCTATTGCAAATAGCGGCAAAAGGAAAATCCTTTGCATTCTTAGAGCGCAAATTTCTTGAACACCGCATAAACACTTAATAAATTAAAATGTCTACGGCAATTAAGGGTCACATTTTTCAAATTTCTGTCCAAAAAGCTAGCAAGCGGAAACATCTGTTACTAGACATTCAGGTAAAAAAATAACTGTTCTGGAATAAAGAAGATACCAGGTCTTCAGACTTCACCAAAAAGGACATAGCAGCTGGTCTAGAAGTATGACTGCATTATTTTACCATTTACGTGGCGAATTTTTCATCTTGTCGTAACGTGTTTTGATGAATAACTTATTTCCCTTTACAACTGCTGTATGATGAATATCTAAGAATCACGCAGACAGTTATATTCTGAAAGGATTAACGCATTTGTTTTAACCAGAAAATATTAAAACTAAAATTGCTAACATGTCTACTTTATTCTGTCAGCATTAACTTTTAGTTCTTATTAAAATAACGTAAAATACTTTCCTAGCTGTTGCGAGAAAACTTATGGAACGTATACGATAGATGCTTGGTGTTTTTTAGTTAACCTATTATTAACAAGTATCAGTAGGACATTCCAATCTTCTTTGCGTCTAAAATGCGGGATGGTTTGCTTTGTGAGCAAAAAGTGTTATTTTATAACGAAAGTTGGATGCGGTCAAAATATATATCTTTTTAACCGGCCGGCTGTAAACCGGCAGCAGCAACATTTGTATGATGCGCTGAGGACTTAATCTTTGTAACTTAGTCTACATGTCTTTATCAAAAAGATTTCTATCGTTGTTTTATCCGATGAAAATCTGCTCATTGTCTTGTAAAGCGCAGAAATAAAAATGCTATTACATACAAGACATGCCCATTGCAGAAGCCCATAAGAGAAAATTCTACATAATCAAATGTCATGACTTGAGACAAGTCTTAGCCTTGCTATACCTGGTGCTTTCTAAAGCGAAATAAATTGTATACCTTACACTAAAAAAATTCCGAAACGTTACTGGTTATTTCCGTGGAAGGTATCGGGATTTCACACGTTTTCACCTATTTCCCCGTAAAAACAAGTATCATCACAAAAAAGTTTCCTAAATCGCTACGATTTGCACGTGTGCAGACTTTTCACTGTTGTAGAAAATATTTTTAGCAACCAGTTTAAAGATTGAATGAGCGTGTTTATTGAGTGTATCGGCCTAAGGTTGCATGTGGTCTGTCCAGATTGACTAAGCTCCCAATGTGAGCGAAAATGCAATGGATAGCTACAGCTTTGCGAGGCAGGAATTGGTCTGTCCAGATTGACTAAGCTCTCAATGAGAGCGAAAATGTCAATGGATAGCTACAGCTTTGCAAGGCAGGAATTGCAGGCAAAAGATATGCTTGGTTCCTTCTTGCATAGCTTTGGCCATAGTCGCTGTGATTTTTATGGAGCCTTCTTGGTAAATTAGGAAGGTTCGAGTCATTTACACTAAACCCACGTAATTTTTCTAGAAGGTTCTACAGATTGTCTGGCTTTAACAGGGCAGATTTCGCACGTCTTCATAACGTTACAGGGTTAATTTCAGAAAGGTTACTGACTTTTAGCGGAAAGCGTTCCTGGTTTTTCCCAAGATATGTTACTGGAAGAAATTGGGCACATCAGCTGCCCATTATTTTCCAGGAACGTTTCTGCTTGGTTTTTCAGTGTACGTGAAAGTTGTGTGACAGTCACGAAACAACGCTAAATGCATTAAGAGGTTGAAATAAGTTAACAGTGGCAGTCCGAGGCGGCGCAGCGTCTTCATAATGTCCCAAATTTCCGGTCACAAAATATTTGATGCAACGACATCGCAGTGAGTCATATGAAACTTGTTACATTTTTTCAACACTTACAAGATGTACAATTCGGTCACTTTGTGACTATATTACCATTTTGACTCGCAGTGACCTCGTTGTTGGTTTGCTGCAACAAGTGCTCCTTAGGAGATTGGATTATTTGTTTTTGCATAATAGAAAAAAAAAAAAAAAAAAAAACGCTACTGTTTTAAATATCAGACATTTATATTATTTTTGTTAAATATATTGGTTTCGCAAATGTAATTTTCAAAGAATAATAACTTGATTTGATTGTTTATTAGCGTTTTGAAATCTTAATGATGGCAACAATTTAATTCATTTAGCACCTCAAATATTTGAGTATTTGTTGATTACAGAGTAAATTTTAGAGTAAAACTAAGACAATTTCCTAGTTTAAGTATTTGTCTTCAGAACTACTGGAACAATTTTTATACGTGCAAATGTTAATGCAATACAAATCAGATAACCATACAACATATAATATACACACGCATGATCATGAACAATACTCTCGTTGTGCTCGCAAGGAATGAAACTGCGGTTGCTAAATTGAACGAAAAAAAGGGGGTTAGTAGGGGTTACGATCCCTTCTAACAGATATAAAGACCTCGCAGCGTGAATTAACACTTGAAATGAAGCTGTGTATGAGTTCATTTGGCAATTGGTCTCACTCTCTCAACAAAGCTCTTCTGAGGCCATGAATGAGTTTCGAGAGCGTTAGAAGATATGCTTGGTCAATTCCCGTTTTAGAAAATCATTGACCAGAAGAGCTCGATTTGGCTTCTTTTTATCGTCTAATGAAATTAACTCATAATCTCTATGCTTT
The DNA here is from genome assembly GCF_026930045.1 of Uloborus diversus. NCBI lineage: Eukaryota > Metazoa > Arthropoda > Arachnida > Araneae > Uloboridae > Uloborus > Uloborus diversus. The sequence goes on along the minus strand of NC_072733.1, from coordinate 13,840,119 downwards.
CTGCACCGTACTAAATGGATTTTCCTGTGCGGGAAACTGTTAATGACGCAAGGAGCAAGTCTTTCTGTCCAAACTTTTTTTTTGATGGATCTTGTGTCCTGGAACTGTCCTCATAAGTTGCACTGGACGCTGTGAGTTAAATTGAATTATCTCCAAATCAAGACTTGAAACTGGTCTGCTTCTAGCCTCTCCAAAATTTGCTACTTCATTTCATGATCTAAACATTACTGGTTACTGGTTTTTACCCTTATGTTCGGAAAAAAACTGATAGCTGCAAAATACCACTACGAAATGCACCGAAGTGTGCTAGCGAGCAAGATGCAGGCTTTTTCGTGAGTGCTTATAATGCCTATTTCTCTACTGGCGTCGCCGACATGCATGTTGCACGTATGCACTTAGGTACTTGCCTACGGAAATTGCATATTTTTCATTCCGTGGCTTTTCATTTCTTTAATTTCTTTACATGATTTTCAACAAAATATGCAAATTCCATCAATTTAAAGCACTATTGTTGTTCAATCATGCAGTGCAAATACAGTAATGCTCCTAAACAAAACGCTAGTTTAAACCTTGAAAAAATCTTTCCGTTTAAATAAACGAATTACTGCGTAATAATGGATTTTGAGCATTGCATTTATTCTGTAGAAATTTGCTTTACTCTGAATCTAAATTATTGACTAGCAAAGTTATCTTAGAAGCTTACTGATTTTACTAGAATGTTCCGAAACTTGATAATTTATGCAGCAGACAGTATTCCACTGACATGCAAACCTTTGATGCAATCTACCTACAGCCTTTTGAATATTTAATTCCGCTTCAAGAGCTGGAATATACCACGAAAATTAGTTTCTCCCACCAAATCGTCCAGCGGACATTGCTTTACATCGACAATGAACGGAATTCATTTTAAAATATATATCCTGAGAAGTGCTTACTGTCTCCTCGAATGTAGATTACAAGCTCTATGTGAGAAAAACAGTTTAAACAACATTTATCAGAGACAAACGTTTCGCTAAAAATTTGGAGGATGAAATAGCGAGCGAAGCAATCCGCTATTTGGGGTAGGTGCTTCAAAACTTTTCCACTAAAAAAAATGTAACTTCAAAAAGCTAGAGTGCTTGAAATAGTGCATCTTGTTTAGTTTATTTGTAAACGAGATTATGCGTTTCAATTTTATGATAAATTTCAGTTGTATTGTCGTGTGAAATAACTAATTTCACAAGTCTTCCTTGTTCTTTATATATATATATATATATATATATATATATATATATATAGAGAGAGAGAGAGAGAGAGAGAGAGAGAGAGAGAAACACTATCATATACTGTGTTTATAATCTGGAGAAGTCAACCAAAATGAGCGTCACTACTCAGTTCAATAGGCGCCATAGGCGGCTCTATGATGATGAGGCCCCAGGATATTTTGGGATTTTTTCATTTTTTCGTTCTTTAAAAAAAAAATTTCTTTCTTGTTCAATCCTTATATATATATATATATATATATATATATATATATATATATATATATATATATATATATATATATATATATATATATTTAATTTCAAAACCGAAATACGTAATAAAGCTTGGTTACATGAATTATGCTTAAACTGTTTAAAGTTTGGAGACTAAAATGTAACTAAGGGTAAGTAAGCATATTTGCACAATCCCCTCCACCTCCCCCCCCCAAAAAAAAAATCATGTTAAAATATCTTTGCAACAGAGCAACAGTAATCTTAGTGTTATGTCTGGGATTAGATGTCTTACTGTTACATTAAGGCGACGATATAGTAAACTAAACTTGAATCCTACATTTTCCTTTATAATGCCATTAACTAGTTTTATCAAAGAGCACCAACGAAAAAATCCCGTTTTGAAACATTTATAAATCTCACTAAAAGAACATTGCTTTAGATAAGTCATATTTATATTTATAAACATTCAAGCAAAAAATGAACTGTCTAACATTAACAAAGTACTAATAATGACTAATTCAGACCAAAGAGTTAAATCGAAAGCTTAATGTTTTGCGTCTAACTTAAGCGGAACAGGTTTAAGGAAATAGTACAGTTTTTACCGATTATAGCATGAATACTGAAATGAATCTAAGATTAAAAGTCCAGCCTAATTTTCCGAAAATGCTGCAAAAAATATTTCAAATATGATCTAACATGTATTTTGTGAAAAATAAAACGTTTGACAATTCAAATATTTGTAAATAATAGTAAAATTATCTGAAGTTTTAAAATGGTCATGTTAATGTTTGGAGCAAGTTTTTATTTAATAAGTTTTTATAACTTGAATTTTTTCTAACTTCTTATACTGTCGAGAGTTCGGTTCAAACTTCTATGTAGGTTCCAACACATTCACATAAATGTAATGTACCAATATTTTCCACAATGTTTGTCTTTTAAACTTTTGTTATAACGGCATTTAAAAGTGTAGTACTCAAAGCGTGTATAACTTGTGAAAACAAAATCTTTAATGCATTTTATAGTTAAACTAGCTGTACCCGACGCGCGTTGCTACGCCAACGAAAAAATACATCATTATGCTGATTTTCATGACAATCGGTTGAACGGGGCAGATCTTGCTACTCTGTAGTGCCATCTGGTGGCGAGTGGCTTCAATGAGCATATTATGCACCTTCTGCGTGGAAAAATACATATATATAGCAATTTTCATAATAATCGGTCCAGGTATCAAGTGAAGCCGTGACTATACTCAAATTTTGTACTCACGCAGTTTGCAAGATTAATCAATCGCTAAAAATATCAAATAGAAAAAGTTTTAAATCCCCCCGTTGCATGAAAAGCCATTAAACAATAAAGAAAGAATTTATTTGTTCAAACTCAAGAAAAATGGCAACAGCTAACTTCTTATCAATGAGATCTTTCACGCGAATTAATTTCTGCAGCCAAAAATTTTATTCGTGTTTATCCAATGGATTGTGACTTAAATTGGAATAAAAAAGGAACTATCGATCGGATTTTTTTCGAACTGGTCTATAAACATTTCCAATACCAAAAATAACAAACGGTGAAAGTTTCAGCCAAATCTGCCGGGTAGTTTTTGAGTTCATGGATGACATACAGAAAAACATTCATTTATATATATATATATATATATATATATATATATATATATATATATATATATATATATATATATATATATATATATATATATATATATATATATATATATATATATATATATATAAACATTGCTTTTTCTTTCCTTTTTCTTTATATGAGCATCTATTTAGCTCAAGATGTAGAAATTACGAAAAATAATCGAAAGCGCAAAATGAAAAGAATTGTGCTTTTCTAATCATTATTAAGTTTTAATCAACTATCGCATCAATCAATTAAGAAGCTCTAGTCTTTGTTTCAGAAAAATATTTGTCTTAAGCTGTACCCACTTGGGAATTAATTTTCTACTTCCAACATTTTCGCTCTCCACTTTCATGCACGGTAAATAAAGAAGACATTAAAGTTTTAGTAATTAATTTTCATTTGAAATCTCTTTTTGATATTGTTTCGAGGATAAAATGTTTTAATTCACGTCGAGCAACTCAGTGGCCCTGGCTGCAATTTATTAAATTGTGTTTTAACATAACTAATTGGTTTCTTCAAATCCAAGTCCTTTGATAATAAAATACGGTATTTGGTTTATTGCAATTTTCGATAAGACGCTAAAGAAAGCATTTTTCTAATTTTCAATATTTTTTTCAGTAAAGATATAATTACTTTCCTCCTTAAAAGCGTAGTATGTTTAAAATTAATGTAGTCAGCTAATTTTGAGTATTTTTATGAGAATTAACTGTTTAAGTCGTTATGGGCATTGATGAAAGAACAGGACTGTTTCAGATGATGTTCAGAGAGACATTAAATATATTGTTGAACCAAGGAGTGGGGACTGGTGCCTACTCTTGGTGCCACCTGTTCTCACTAACTGACTGCTTTTTTTTTTTACCCCCCCTTTTTTTTTTTGCTTTCCTTCTCTTGAAATGATTAATGAAACATATTCCCAAATCTGCATTTCCAATGACTTCTAGGAACATGTTTCACGCAATGCACTGTAAAAACGATTCAGAAACGTTCCTGGAAAATAATAGGCAGCTGATATGCCCAATTTCAACCAGTAACATTTCTTACAAAAACCAGGAACGTTTTCCGATACAAGTGAGTAACCTTCCTGAAATGCTGGGAAATATCCCCTGTTAAAGCCAGTCGTGAACCTTCTACAAAAATTAAATAGGTTTAATGTATTTGATTAGAACCTTCCTGGTTTACCAAGAAAGCTCCAGAAGCATTACCGCGACCATGGCCAAAGCTGAGCGAAAAATTGCAAGCAAGAACCAACCATATTTCTTGCCTGCAATTCCTGCCCCGCAAGGCTGTAGCTATCCAGTGACTTATTTCCTCCCATTGGGAGTTCAGTCAATCTGGACGGGCCGTGACCAAATTGAAGACATGCTCAAACACCTTATAAACATGCTCAGTCATTCTTTAAACTGGTAGCAAAAAATATCTTTCACACCAGTGAAGTGTCTGCATTCGTGCATCTTTTAGCAATTTTATTAAACGTTTTTGCGGAGATTCTTGATTTTGCGGGCAAATAGGTGAAAACCTCTGAAATCCTGAAACGTTCCACGGAGATAACCAGTAACGTTTCGGAATTCTTTTACAGTGTGGGTAAAATGTCGAGCTTGTATTGTTTTTACAAAACATTATAACAGATGCCTGCCGTCGTATTGTTTCACTTTGTGATATGTTGAATGTAATTAACAATTAGTTAATACTGCAACGTGCCACACTATGACGCTCGTGCCGCGGGTCGTCCATCCCTGGATCAGAATTCCAGATTGACTTGCACGTGTGGACTATATAGTTCCAGCTAGGAGGCTGAGCTTGCTGTATGAATAGCGTGCATAAGAAGACTATGAAAAAAAAATTGTTTCCTCGTGAGATAAAAGTTTTGATGAGATAGTACACATGAAACTATGATTCTTCAGCAAAGGAAGTTATACGAGCACATTGCTTTTTACATAATACACTGTAAAAAAAATCCGAAACGTTACTGATTATTTCCGTGGAACGTCTCGGGATTTCACACGTTTTCACCTATTTCCCGGTAAAAACAAGTATCTTCAGAAAAAAGTTTCCTGAATCGCTACAGATTGCACGCGTGCCGACTTTTCACTCTTGTGGAAAATATTTTTAGCAACCAGTTTAAAGATTGAATGAGCGTGTTTATTAAGTGTATCGGCCTAAATTTGCTTACGGCCTGCCCAGGTTGACTAAGCTCCTAATGAGGGCGGAAAATGTCAATGGATAGCTTCAGCTTTGCAAGGCAGAAATTGCAGGTAAGAGATATGGTAGGTTCCTTCTTGCATAGCTTTGGCCGTGGTCGCTGAAATTGTTATGGATCCTTCTTGAAAAATCAGGAAGATTCTAATCAATAACACTAAACCATCGTAATCCTTCGAGAAGGTTCTGGAGACATGACTAGCTTTAACAGGGGAGATTTCGCATTTCTTCAGAAAGTTTCAAAGTTAATTTCAGAAATGTTACTGAATTTTAGCGGGAAACGTTCCTGGTTTTTCCAAGATATGTTACTGGAAGAAATTGAGCATATCAGCTGCCTATTACTTTCCAGGAACGTTTCTGAATCGTTTTTACAGTGTAGGGGCAGTTGACTGGCCTGTGTGAAGGTGGATTTTACCATCAAGGTAATGGGTATATGCGGTGAAATCCGGAAAATGATGTGAATATGAAAGCCTTGACCTGAGAAACATCAGATAAGTCGATAATGCAACCGTGAATAACAGAAAATTACGCCAGCACAAGATGTCAGACGTCGTTTTGGCATTATATTGACAGAATGTACATTTGTACGGTTGAAATGATTACCTCAAGTCACAGTTCAGGCGTGGTGGCCTTTGGATATTACAAACGATTTCGTCTTTAAAGAATTTCGGGTACCTTCGATACCAGCCACTACATCAAGGAAAATTTTTCGTCAAAAAATGCTCCATTGCTTTGACTGATTTATAAAGCGGCACAAAAACGAGCACAATGCTCATGCAGATGTTGAAAATATGCAACTTTTCTTCTTGGTGCGACACACTGCGCTTCTCCCTTCGCTTGTATAATGTATATTCACCAGAAGCCTATTGATGACATCTGCCTGTATGACATATGACTGATTTTGCCTGTAGGCAGTTGAGTAATGACGTACTACAAGCAGCCAATACAGTTGTAGTTTGGATCATAATTGAAGCAATGCGGAATATTACACTTCAAATTCACATTCAAAACCTATTTGATTATATTCAAAAAAGTGTATGAATTCTTATTGCGTTGCTTTTAGGATTCACCAAGAACTAATTTTTACTGTTCAATATCATCGTAGCGATTTAAAAATTGAATCGTTTGTTTCGTTTATTATGATTAATTGATGTCATAAAATTCATTCATATCCGATCATTGCTTAAGGATACTGGTTCTCGCAAATATAAGTGAATATAGTCGATGCAACAAAAAAGAGAAAAAACGACAACGTGTTGTTTCCAAAGCAACTTTGCAAAGTAAAAAAAAGCATTTTTTTTACGTTAAACGCGTTTAAATTATCATCTAAATGCCTCATAAAATTTCTTTGCATAGCGACCATTTGAAATGGAAGTGTGGTCAACGCAATTTTCAAAATATTTTAACACTTTCCATTAGTATATAGGAATTATATTCATAGCTATTAACTATTCGGTTTCAGAAAGTCTTTTAATCATGCAATTTTTTTTTAAAATACCTTTGCCATTTAAATTGAGAGAGAGCTCTTAATGAAAAATTACATTCAAACATAAATATTCCAATTTACCACGAAGTCAGGACGGAGCTTTATCTAGCTGAAATCAACACCTTAATGTGTTAGGAGATGCTTCAGTACAGTGCTAATTATAAAAACATTTCCTTTGAAAACTCTAGTACTTCCTATATTTAAACCGAAGCAATTATTAATTGATTTTTTGTTGAGTCAATTAGGTTCTCTCGCCGTTTCCGAAATAACTCCACTCTTCTAAAATTTTAATAACTGCGTATTTTGATTACAAGGGTTTATGCCTTCTCCATTCAAACGCTTTGAGTCAGTTACGATACGTTGTTCCTATAAGAGTAGTTTTAATTACTTATGTTCACATTACATTTATTAATTGAAAAGGTCTTCGGCAAAATATTAAATTCCTTACTGAAATAATTAAGTTATATTTTTGCATTTACCAGTTTCTCAGATGGTTAAAAGTAATCGATAAAATGTACAGACTCTTAATTAAAACCTAATTTGTTAAAAATGCCTTGCAAACTCTTTCAAATAACGAATTTGGAAGTTAGCTTCGTAAGTAAAAGTAAATGAGTAACACGCGTATAACAACTACATTAGATACTTTAAAATTAGTTGTGCTTTTTAACTGGAATTTTTTTTTATTACAATTAAGATAGAGCTACACATTTAGTGGAGTCAACTTAAAGGTATCTTAGAAAATACATACATGCTATTTCATTCTTTTATGATTAGTAGAATATTTTAAGATTATTTGATTTTTGGAAAGTGAAGCTTAACCTTAATCCTGTGATGGCCATAAGCTTTAACGTACACTGTAAAAAAATTCCGAAACGTTACTGGTTATCTCCGTGGAACGTATCGGGATTTCAGAGGTTTTCACCTATTTCCCCGCAAAATCAAGTATCTTCGCAAAAAAGTTTCCTGAATTGCTAAAAGATGCACGAATGCAGACTTTTCACTGGTGTGAAAGATATTTTTTGCTACTAGTTTAAAGATTGACTGAGCATGTTTATAAGGTTTATCGGCTTCAATTTGATCACGGCCCGTCCAGATTGACTGAACTCCCAATGGGAGCAAATGAGTGACTGGATAGCTGCAGCCTTGCGAGGCAGGAATTGCAGGCAAGAAATATGCTTGGTTCTTTCTTGCAAATTTCGCGTAGCTTTGACCGTGGTTGCTCTAATGCTTTTGGGGCTTTTTTGGGAAATTAGGAAGGCTCTAATAACATACATACAACTTGTTTCATTTTTCTAGAAGGTTCACGTCTAGTTTTAACAGGGGAGATTTCACAATATTTCAGAAAGGTTACTGACTTTTATCGGAAAACGTTCCTGGTTTTTGTAAGAAATGTTACTGGTTGAAATTCGGCACATCAGCTGCCTATTATTTTCCAGGAACTTTTCTGAATCGTTTTTACAGTGTAGAGTATGGACATTTGGAATGTTTTCTGCATATATACATATACACTTATGCTGTGAAAATTGCAACAACATGAAGGACTCATTGGAAAGGGATTTATTGCACATCTTACTCATAGTGCTACAAATAAACGATCAAAATTACAGATCAATGAAATGAAAATAGCTGGCTTAAATTAATATCAAATGTAGCTAACCTGCGCAGCTATGCGAGCCTGTACACGTTTTGGCATCGGATCATAGAGGTTCTGAATATCACGATTGGGAATAGCATCCCATATGCCTTCAGGCTGAAGCCAAAGTTCATCCGTACCCACTGCCAGACGAGACACATGGGCGAGTCTCCGATCAACGCAATCCGAGACATGCATTGCGGCGTCATATCCGAAGAACTGGCAGACCAAGAAAGTAGCGTAACCTGTCGTGCAACGAAAACACTTGTACGTTACGTGCGACATGTGGACGTGCATTGTCCTGCTGAAACACTGCACCAGGAATGCTCTGAAGGTAGAGTAGTACCCCCGGCGTCACAGCGTCCCTAAAGTAGCGCTCACTGTTGAGGTCACCCGTAATTCGGACTAGCTGGGACTGCCCTTGATATTCAATAGCGCTCCAGATCATGGCGGATGGTATTATGTCAGTATGACGTTGAATTACACACTCTGGGAGGTTACGTCCCCATGTGTAACGTCTGATGCGTACACGTCCATCGTAATAGTGCAGATTTAATCTGGACTCATCCGAGAAGACGACCTGTTGCTAGTTTGCACGCCATTGGGTGTGTTGGTGGACCCATTGAAGCCGTAAGTGACAATGGTTGAAGGTAAAAGGAATCCTGTGCAGGGGAATCTTTGCATGCAGGTCCTGGCGCAGTAGACGTCGACGAACCGTGGATGCAGCAAGTGAGGTACGTGTAGCCATACTCCAAAGTTGTGCAAGTGTACGAGAGGACGCTATACCATCCATCACAGCTAGGCGGGTGTGGTGTTGATAATCTCGTGCCTTTGTTCGGTTGCGTGGGCTGGCGCATGTCCTTCTGCTAATTTCATCGTCCTCTGTCCATCTATTATAAATACACATCACAGCTGAGGCATTACGCCACATGTAGGCACTGATTTCTCTATACGTAAGTTCATCATCACGCATGCAGATCATGCGGTCCCATTTGAACTCTGTTACTCGTTCGTATGACGCTCTGTGTTTTAGAAGAGTCACATTGAGTACTAGAGAAACGTCTACCATCGGCAGTTAATCATACAATGATTCCAAAACACTTTACAGCCCTTTATATACAGAGTCTACGCCGCAGTTCAGAGGACGTAACTCGATCCACGTATGCACGACGTCTCTGTAATTCTAATCATTTGCATATCTTATCATGCTATATATTTCTTTGAATTTCAGTTCATTTGCATTATTCCTTCATGGTGTTTTAATTTTCACAAACATGAGTGTATATTAGGGTGGCCCTTATTTTTCAACTTTCGAAAAAGTTAGCTCCCAACCCCCTATTTTGTTCCAATGGACAAAAAAATGATGTGTTCAAAATATTAGCTCAATCGGAAAAGTTTAAGGGGTGCCGCAACAAGCATGAAATTATCGAATTTTCTCCAAAAAAGGAATTTTTCAAATCTTTTCAAGTTAAAAAAAAAAAGCATCTCGCATATTTACATTTTTGACGTACCTATATCTTCTTACAGGTGTTATTTTGCTCTAACTGGTTTTTCAGAGACTTTCTATGTCTTTCCCCCTTTTTCCTCTGACGTCTTTTGTGGTATCAAAGCTTTTTGACCAAGACACCATTCACTACTCATGACGCGTTCTTGCTACTGCAATTGTTTTTACATCAATCTTATAAAAATTTCCCTGTCAACTTTTTAATTGAGTTATTTTTGTAGTCACACTTAATTTTATGAGTAATTTTTAAACTAATTAAAAATATAATTTGAGTATTATCATATATATCAGGATTAGGACCATGATAGTAAATATAATGTTTGTATTATTAATCAAATCCTATTTTTTTTCCCAAATGATTGGATAAACTTAAATTAACTCTATTTTTATTATGTGCTTCGTTTGATTATTTTCTAACTAAGTATAACCTTGTCTTTGTTCATTACCATCATTACCATTCCATCGTTTATTATTCCAATACATGAAACAAATCAATTGTCGAGCCGAGAACATGTTTCATTTTTACGGTAGTTTGCTGCTTTGATATGATAAAGACTGCTGCTTTTTAATCCCAAGTTTTAAATAGAGTCACAATACATATGATCTACATCTATTTAGAAGAAAATTTGATGAATTGTACAAAATAAGAGTTCCAATTGAAACATCTTTTAGGCGAACATCAGTCCTCTCTCTGTCCAGTATATCTCCCATCCCCCTTAACCGTTTCCCACCATCCCCTTCCGAAGAAGACCCCACATTTGGTCAGAGGTCAAAAGTCAAGCGGGGGTGAGAGAAGACCTTGGGTGAGCGTGGGAGCAGCTGCCCACAATAGAGCCCCTAGGGGCCTTAGCCCCCAAGAGTGCTGCTGGTAACTTGCGCCTGACTTTCGTGTCATTATCAACTCCGACTTGCAAAATGGCATCAACGTCTTCCGGTAGCTCATTAAACAAGTTGAGAAAAGATTTCTACATTGATCTTGTTGGCAACATTTCTAATCAAATTGTTGGAGCAAAGCTACCATCGAATAGACAAGTCTTGAGCGTCTTTTTTTACAATATAAAAGTTGTAAATATGACAAAAAAAGAAAGTGCAACATTAGTGATTCAAGAAGTATCTGTTTTTTGGCAAAAGGCAAGAATTCCCACTAAAAGAACGGATCACTGCGTTGACAAGTTAGTCAAACTCCATGATGAATGGAAACATTTGCAGAAAAGTTTTTCGAGAACTTCAGGGAAAGGAAAAATGAGAAGAGATTCTTTTGAAGAAATTGTGGACGATCTCTTCGATATTGCTCATGCAAATGCTTTAGAAGACATCAAAATTGAAGAAGATAGGAAATTTCTAATTCTTCAGCGCCAAAAAGGAAGACCGGGCTCCATGGTTGGTGTTGACCTAAAATTAACACAAAAAGAAGAAAGGAAATCAAAGAAAAACAGAGCAGAAGTTGCCCGAAAGAAACGAACTTATGAAGAAATGGAACGACAATTAGTCGACACATCTTATGATATAGTTTCAAGCAACCCAAGCAGTGACGGTTTTGACGACAGTAGCAGCCCTTCTTCTGTCATTGATAAACAATTACCAGAAACTGATATAGACACACTTGAGAGTACGGACAGTACGACTTACGCAGAAACTAGAGGTACATTGCATTTTTTTACTCCTCGTCTATCTGAAGTTTTTGATAGATGTAAAATCACAGATAGAAATGGAATTTACATACTGGTAGCTGCTGCAGAAGCATTTGGACTTGATACTAAAGACCTGATCATTAATCGAACTTCTCTTCAACGCCTCCGAAAGAAATTTAGAGAAGAAAGACATGCGGAAATTCAGAAAAAAATTAATTTAAATGATTGCCAAGAGCTTGTCTTACACTGGGATGGAAAATTGCTCCCAACACTTGCAGGAGTCGAAAAAACTGACAGACTGGCAATAATAGTAACTTTCCAAGGCAAGGAGCAAATGTTGGGAGTTCCTGAAATCCCATCCTCATCAGGAGAAGAACAAGCCATGGCTATTTATGAAGCAGTTGAAAAGTGGGGATTAAACGATAAAATTCAAGCACTTTGCTGTGATACAACAGCCAGCAACACAGGCCGAATAAATGGTGCCTGTATTAATCTAGAAAAATTGTTTGATCGTGATCTGCTGTACCTTCCTTGTCGTCATCACATTTTTGAGTTAGTTTTAAAGGGATGTTTTGACTCTCTAATGAGTGCAACTTCTGGTCCAGACATGCCACTTTTCAAAAGATTTAACACTAGAAAGACGGCGTTTTGCGTATACCTAGAAAGACGAGCAGCGGTCACTTTGACCGCCATACTTAAAATAATAGAAATTTCCTCCTTTCGGGATTTTCAGCCATAGAAAAGATTTGTTTCATAATATCAAAGTTTAATTTAACAATTTAATCCTAATATAGTCTGCAAATAAGTCTCAGATAGCTTTTTTTTATTTTACGTTCGATCAAGTGAAATACACATGCTTTACACAATTGGCATTGAGAAAGAGGAAATTTGTACAAAAAAGAGGAAATTTTCTTAGCATGTAATAACTAACAAGTACTATAATCAACCATGCATGTGTTTGATTTAAAAAATATCTTAATATCGCAAGATACCGTACATTACTATCTTTTACCGTATTTCGAAATACTTATGTTATCACGTCACCTGTATATTAGTCATTAACAGTTTTTTGTTTGGAAGTTAGAACAAATGCTCGTAGTTTTAGTTCCGCATAATTTAATTTCACACTATTTTAATCTTTTTCCTGAGGTACTTACTTATTTATATGCAGCAAAATTGATCAGTGGGGATGACTTGGCGGAAATTGAAGAAATAGGAGTTCTGTTTTTGAAATTTTCTCCTTTTTTTCGGCGTCGGACCCTTTTCATTCTTTCTTTCACTACTTTTTAAATTTTGAGCATCAGTTTTTATTAGCGAGGTTTCTTCTCATTCTAACTCAGAAGAACAATCCTTTTCTGCAAATCTAGACTCCGAAAAATATTCGCAATAATCTCATGAAAGCAAACTATTCTCATTGCTAGAAATATATTTCTCTTCAGATAAGTCAGACTGTTCATTCAAACCATAATCTGTTTTAGATATAAATCTGCAACAGTTTCAGGAGTTCCTATAAGTTTTGCCTGTCAACGGTTCATCTCGACATCATGAAGATAATTATGTGACTGAGCACTTCATTATCACCGAAGAAAATAAACGTCAATGCTTCAAGCAAAGCACATGTTTTGGTGCACAAAAGAATTCCAGCAAACATTTTTGTAATTTACCTGTTTATATTTACTTCCCCAAAGTAATTTCACGTGTGCAGTCACATGCTTTTCAAATTTACCTTTCCCAACTTAGCCCCCTGTGCAGATAGCAGAAAACTGAAATCATGCAACCAGCAGGTGTTTCGCATTTTCCTAACAGTTCAAAGAATTAAACCTGACCAACAGGTACTACTCAAGCTCAAAAGAACATTACTCACCCTGACAACTAACAATAGTCCATAGTACACACAACTGATAAGCGAAAAAAGAAGAAAACGGATGCATAAAGAAAGTTTCACTTAGCGGTCAAAATGACCGTCGTCAGTCTTTCTAGGTATAAACATTTATAACGACTATAATAATAATCCTAAAAGGAAAAAAATTACTGTTGTAAAATCTTAATAAATAGTTAGGAAAAGTCAATGAAGGAAAAAGAGTTTGAAAATTAAACGCAGCAAATATGAGCATTTGAAAATCGTTTGCGGTCAAAATGACCGCTTCCGTCTTTCTAGTGTTAAAGAAACTTGGACAAAACTCGACAAAAAAAAAATTATACCACTGGTAGCAATGAAGTACCTCATGATATTCGTGCAACCATGCTCGAATTTCTTGATCAACACCTTTCAGCTCGGAAACAACAGCGCGATGATTACCGAGAACTGTTGGAATTAAGTATGATATTTCTTGGTGGGGGATTCCAAAGTGTGGAATATCATTTCGTAAGCCAGGAGCTGTAAGTCATGCTAGGTGGATGTCAAAGTCCATTTATGCACTCAAGATTTACTTATTTCAGGACCAGTTTCCCTTATCTGAAAGGGAGAAGAACTCTTTAAGAAGAATATGTATTTTTCTTGCTCGAGTCTACGTTCGATCTTGGTTTCTCTCCCCGGAAGCAGTTAAAGCTCCATATCACGATTTCCTATTTATGCGTCAACTGATCGATTACCAGGATATTGATACAGAAATCAGTATTGTTGCTCTCAAAAAATTTTCAAAACATCTCTGGTACTTAGCTCCTGAAACTATGGCTCTATCCTTATTTGATGATAATGTTCCAACCTCGGTTAAGAGAAACATGGCACAAATTATGTTGGAAGCAGATAAAGATGAAGAATCGCAAGAAGCAGAAAACCAACAAAAGAGATACATTCCACATCAAAACAATTTTTCTAAGTTTATTAACAACGAATTTTCATCTTTTGTGACACCTGTTACAAAACATTTCCTCACCTGATTTTCTGTAAGTTCTGATTTTCTCAACAAAGACCCTTCAACTTGGAAAGATGACCCTGGTTACACAAGTGGAAAGGAAAAACTTGATAAAATAATTGTTGTGAATGATGCTGCAGAAAGAGGGGTCAAACTAATTCAGGAATACAACAATATTCTTACAAAAGATGAAAATGAAAAACAATTTGTTTTACAAATTGTTGCTGAAGATCGAAAAAGATACCCTACTGCTACTAAATCCTCACTTAGGAAAAAATAATGTTGAACATTCGCTTGTTCCCGCTGTGTTTTGGTTCTGTAGAAATTGTTTGTCATAATAAAATGTATTTATCCTCTAAAAAGCTGTTGTGTTAGTAAAGAAAAATTAAATATTGTTAAAAAAGCACGAGATTTCTAGGATTTGCTGAACTTCAAGTCGTTTGCGGCACCCCTAGAAATTGTCCAAATGAAGAGAAATTTTACACAGCCTGCTTTATTATTCATTGGAACAAGATAAGAGGTTGGGAGCAATAAAATTTTAACTTTCGAAAAATACCCTATAGCTAAGGGCCACCCTAATATATATACACACACACACACATATATATATATATATATATATATATATATATATATATATATATATATATATATATATATATATATATATATATATTCACACACACACACACACACACACACATATATATATATATATATATATATATATATACGAAGTATTAATGTATGAAAGCGAAAACTTTTTTAAGCATTGAAATTTTTTAAACTGCAACAAGCCAGGACAGAAAACAGTCAACTGGTCATCACAATACAGGTCAAAAGGAGCCAGAGGCAGCACTTAGAATCTGGTAGCTAACATAGTAAAACATAATATAACTGAATGTATGAAGATATTGAAAAAATAATGAAAGAATTGAAAAATTGAAAGAATTGGAAGAATAATTCCAAAAAACCCTGGGGGCCCCATCAGGGGGATCATTATTTCCCTAGGAAGAGATAATGCTGGAATGTTGCTAGCATAAAAGCCCAAAAAATGCAACTAATGTTTCTAGAACAAACTTCTGAAATATCGTGTTTTGAACAACCTTTCTCTACTGAAGTTTATATCTATACTATATGAGTAGTTGTATCACAAATCTATATAAACCTTCATCTAATTACAGGTGTGTTTTTAATTTTTTAACGAGTATGAGGCAAACGACAATACTTTCAGTACTAATTAATAAGTTCATTTTATATTACATGAAACTGAAATAGAACGGAAAGCATTGAGTAAGTAAAACAAAGTTATATACTTTGTTTTCAGTGCTTAATAACTTGCTACATTCTTGCAAAATTAGGCTCGACTTTTTTTCCACTTTACACACTCGTACAAAATAAACTTTTTAATGTACAACGCAGCTGTGGGGAAATAACTAAATAAGCAATGCAAATTACAAGTAACACTTTCAAAAATATTTATATATAAGTAGTAATATTTAATTCCGACATTTTCAAGAACTGAAACGTTTGATTAAACTACTAAATTATAAAGAGGGAAAAGAAGCAGAAATTATCTTAGATTGACAATTAGCATAATCTTTTGCAACATACGTTGCCCCGCCTTCAATCATCAATTTCAGATCGTGACAAGATAAACAGAAGACGAAAAGAAGAATTTTCGTTTATATCAAAAAAATTAATAGTGTTTTTTTTTTCATTTTCTTCAGTTGGATAATTAAGAGTATAACAGAAACCGGTGGTATCGAAAATCTTATTATTCCCAGTCAGTTGTTACGTTTCTATCGATTGTCAGGATAGTTTGTCAGGATAAAGTTTAAAAAAGAAATACAGTTTTGCATTTTAAGTTATACCGATGCTCGTGTGGCAAGTAACAATTTAAATTTTAAACAAAATGATTTTTTGCTTATTCAAAATCTTGTATGTGAGTAATTGTTGCATGAATTGTATTTGTTGTACATCAAAGACACAACTTTCACACTTAACTTGCAATACAGCTTGCTTTATTTGCTTAGTTTGTATAAAAACACAACCTGCATTAAAGATTTAATTTCACAACTGTTTTCTTGTACTTCATTTTATAGCAGTAGCTTTCTTTTTAAAGGAAAATGCAACCTTTTTGTCCTTATTTTGCACTGCTTAATTAGATGAGCATTCACTGTAAGAAAATTCCGAAACGTTACTGGTTATTTCCGTGGAAGGTCTCGGGATTTCACACGTTTTCACCTCTTTCCCCGTGAAAACAAGTATCTTCGCAAAAAAGTTTCCTGAATTGCTAAATGATGCACAAATACAGACTTTTCACTGGTGTGAAAAATGTTTTTTGCTACCAGTTTAAAGGTTGACTGAGCGTGTTTATTAAGTGTATCGGCTTCAGGTTAATTACGACCCGTCTGGATTGACTAAGCTCCCAATGGGAGCAAGTAAGTCACTGGATAGTTGCAGCTTTGCGAGGCAGGAATTGCAGGCAAGGAATGTGTTTGGTTCATGCTTGCAATTCCTCGCGTAACTTTGGTCATGGTTGCGCTAATGCTTCTGGAGCTTTCTTGGTAAACCAGTAGAGTTCTAGACAAATAGATGAAACTTATTTAATTTTTGAAGAAGGTTCACGACTGGCTTTAACAGGGGAGATTTCCTAGTGTTTCAGGAAGGTTACTCACTTTTATCGGAAAACGTTGCTGGTTTTTGTAAGATATGTTACCGGTTGAAGTTGGGCATATCAGCAGCCTATTGCTTTCCAGGAACGTTTCTGAAACGTATTTACAGTGTTGGACTGCAAATTTTAAAATGGATTTAAATTAGCTGTAACTCACCACGAGACATATAATTTTTTCCATAAAAGGACTATAGTGCTGTACACGAGAGATTTAAAATATATTTGAATTGTTATTTTTTTAAATACTTCACTCTACATAGAAAATCAGAATGCTGCATATTCTATTGTTGTTTAACCCTTTGAAGCAGAATTTGCAATAAAAACATTTTTCATACTTTTTTCATTATTTTGTATTAATTTAGATCAAAATAAGTGAAAAATATGTTTTTTAGAAATTTAATATTTTTTCGTTATGAAATACAGCATGGGACACCGGTGTCCCTTTCTGCGTTAAGGGTAAAGTCTTATTGGGACGCCCGTGTCCCTTTCTGCGTCAAAGATTTAAATTTTACTGGTCAATGATGTTCCAGTCTTCACCATGGAAGCAAAAAAAAGAAAAAAAAATTTACTACCTAAGTTTGAGGACAAAACGGAACCACCAAACATAAATAATTTCTATACATACCATTTATTTTTCATGGAATTCCTTGAAACAATTTCTGCTTGTGGTAAGGCAGAAATGCATATTACAAAAAGTGCAAAAAATATTTGTTCTATTCTCAACTTTTTTTTCCGAACAGTTTTTGCATCTCTTTCTCACCTCTGAAGTATTTGGTAAGTGTCTCTTGGAACTTTCATTGTGTGCACTGAGTTGTTGAGACATGCGATGACGGTTTGAATATGAATGTAAGTTGTGTTTCCGGCTCGAAAAATCCCCTATCAATGCGAGTGCTATTTTTCGCCGAAAGGTGATACTCTTCTCTTTTGTTGAGGGATTCAACTTTTGGAAAATAACGTAAGCGTTATTCACCGCTATGTCCAATATGTCATGAAATGGGCGCAAATAGTACTTATACCTGGAGCCTCTATCGATTCCATATGAAACTTTCTTTTTGGTCCATAATGTCCACACCACCCATGAAATTGTTATAGTCATTTATGACTGCTGGGCATGTTACACTTTTTTTTTCCACTTTTCCTTTTTCTCTGCGCTTGACTGTCACAATTTCATCGGGTCTTCTCATCGTACTAAGGAGCAGGACAGACCTATTATCCATCCATTTTACGACGTATATTCCTTCGGCTTGCCTGCAGTCGATTTCGCCTCGATTAATTTCTGTCTTTTTTCAAATCTATCGGTAAATCTTTTCGATCACACCGAATGGTACCGCAAGCAAATACTTTTTTCTCTTTGAGAACCTTTAGCAGCTCAAAACTCGTAAAAAAATTGTCAAAGAACAATTTGGCACATGTGCCATTCAACTTTTCAGATAGCTGAAGAACAACAGATGCACCAAGCCCATATTCAGCTTCTTTTTTCTTTCCAGTATACATATCAAACTCGTACAAATATCCGTTCTTTGATCCACACCGAGACCACATTTTGAATCCCCATCGAATTGGCTTATTTTTTACATATTGGCGCATAATATTATGGCCTCTAAATTTGATCATATGTTCGTCAATAGACATACATTCCTCCGGCTCAACTGCCTCCTGAAAAGCTTTATTGAAATGCTCTATCAATGGGCGAATTTTAAATGCTCTGTCACGATTTTCGTCATCTATATTGGGAGTATTCTTCTCATTATCATTAAAATGCAAAAACCTTCTTATTTCAGTAAATCTTGTTCAAGTCATTGTTCTTGCAATCAGTGAAACTCTCAAATCTTCGTCAGTGGACCAATAATCTCTTAAATTAGGAAGGACGTGATACCCCATAACATAACATATTCCTAGATATGCATATATCTCCTGGGATGAAGTTTCAAATAGTTCACCCTTCTGTTGAGCATACAGATTTGTTTGGGGGACAATTATTTCTTCAACTAAAGATTTTAAGTTAGAAACTGCGAGAAATGTATCTGCTTCTGATGAGTGTTCAGTCAGAGACAGTAATTTTACTTTGCCCCATTCTATTTCGATGTCAGGTTTCGGTAAAAAAACGGGATCTATTTCTTTTGACCAAACAACCTTCTTTTCTTCTTTCTTCCCTCTCTTATAGTTTCTGTTTTGTTTTTTTCCTCTCTTGCAACTTGGTTTTTGAAACGTAGCATTCCTTTTCCTCTTTGATGCTCTTTCCACATCTTTTTCCGTCTCTGGCACTACCTCCACTTCTTCATTTTCAGTAGTATTTTTCACTTTTGCACCATCAATAATGACAAGAGTTTTTTCATGATCACCATTACCTAAATTAACGATATCACTTTCCAAAAACTCGGTATCTTCATCATCTAAATCACCACATTCACTGCCACTGCTTTCCGCAAACAATATTGCATTAATTTGTTCTTGTGTTAGTTCAAAATGCCTTGAACGACGATATTTACTGCACGCCATTTTAGCTGTTTACAGAAAATTCGCTGAACACAGAATGCTGATCAACCTACGTGCAAATGCTCAAATTGCAAACACTAACCTCAAATGTGACCTTCAAATCCTTTATCAGGAGCCATTGTAACAGAAAGAGACTATTCTTGCCTATTGTATCCCTGAATAGAAGAAATGAATACTATCTCCCAAACTATTTCACACGTGCTCGCTCGCAGGGCGGTCTGGTAGCTTATCGCAGATAGGGACGCATGTGTCCCTTGGGAAGTCTGGCCTCGTGGCTCAGTTCTAAACAATAATTTTTTGAAATCACACTACTTTTCAGTTACTTAGATCTACATGAAACAGTAATTCATTCTTGAAATTTCTTTAGATTAAGAAATCAATTATTGACAAATTTTTAAATGTGAGTGAAAAAAAAAATTCATACTACATTTTTTGAATTTTTTATTCAAGTACAAAAAAAATTCCGATTACTTAAAAAAATTTTAAGAGTAATAATTAGACAGTTTTTTATTATTAAAAAATATAAAATTATATTTTAACGTATAAATAGAGCGTCAGAAAAATTATGTATAAAAGGGACACCGGTGTCCCATCTGCGTCAAAGGGTTAATGTGCAAAAAATAAATTACAAATATTCTTCTATTCCAATCAACCGCAATCAAGTTTGCTCGTTAATAACACAATACTTTAACTGTTTTCTGATTGAAATTTGCTTGAGTACACAAGTTTTCTTGATGCAAAGCTTGACTACACATGGCAGAATTCTATCACTTCATATATCCTTACAACAGAATAACTCTACTGCAATGTAATGTATCAAAAATGACTTCATCTTGATTTTAAAAGTAGTTGCAAAAGCGCTAAAGCAGCACAACTAGATTGACCACGTGGGAGGATTGTTTATGAAACAGTACACAATGCGCATTTTTTTTCTTTTCAAGGACTGCAAAGGGCCTCCTTAGAATCCCAATCTAAACTCCACTAAACATTTAGGAAACGAATTAGAAGGACATAAAGGAGCTGAGTACCACTTCTAAAATCAACAGTTTTCTGACCCCATTCTTGCAACATGAATTGACCCAAAAGCTTGAAAATATACCCAGATAGATTATTAACGTGCTTAAAGCAAGGAAAGGGGGGGGGGGGGCATTCCTCATGTGAAAATTATTACATTTTTCTTATCCATCGCCTTTTGCCATCTGGCCGACAATACTTTTAAAATGCAAAATTATTTTTAAGGCAGTACAAAGGAATTTAAACCGAAAACTTTGGAACTATAATGAGCTGAGGATCTCCGTTTAAGCAAAAAAAATATGCACAATGACTTAATGTGAAACTGTATCATTGAATTTACCAAACTACAAAACACTTAGTATTCAAATGTTATTCAATGAAAATTGAAATTGGTTGTAGCAGTACTTGGTGTGAAACATGATTTAAATCTTTATAAATAATTAGATCATTTCAGTATATAATGAGAATGAAAGAAAAAATAGAAAATCGACAAGTATCCAAATTCAAATAAATTTGAACAGGAAAAGTACACCATCTGTGTGATAACATAAATCTGAGTGTAAAATTAAATTTTAATCTAACACATACTTAACGATTTTTACTGCGCACACGTTTAATGCTCATATTATAATTTTCGTAAGTATGGAGCATGATGACGTAAAGATTGCTTCCCTCAGAAATCATTTAAGAGATAAAGCTGCCTTCTGCAATAAAACTGAAACTGGTTGACAGGTTTTCGTTCATAATTTAAGTTAAGCATGAACTTAACACTCTTCTCAGGTAATTTCAATTTTATAACCTCATAACAGGCTCATTCAAGTTCTCTTTCAAGTTATCTGCCCCATCTTCAATGCGCCCCCAAGGCCAGACTGTTTCATAGAAGCCGTCTGTTTTACAAAGAAGCTTGGCTGGAAACGTTATAGAAGAGAACTGGGATCTTTGCCAAGAAACTGCTACTTGTCGATTATTTAATGTTGCTTGAGAAGTCTTGCAATCAAACAGGAAGCTTTAAGCAAGAATATTTACCTTTTTTGAAGAAAAATGTACTTAATTTAATATGGAAAAAATGGAGAAATATCCAAAATGATGCTGTAAAATATCGACTGATGATATTCGAGAAAAACTAACAATTTACAACAAAAAACAACTTTTTTCAAAAAAATTTCACTATGCTGTCTTATACTTTGTCTGTATAAATATATAACATTTTTTGGAGAAATAACGTGCATATCAAAAGCATCACCGCTTGAAAAGAGCAGACTAAAAAAGAGATGGATGAATGTATTTTATTTTTTAATAATACGTGTGTTAAGTCTCTTGCACAAGTTAAAGCAGAGAGCGTATTGGCAGTGCACGAGACGAAAAAAAGTGCACACGCGCTTTAATGTTTTTGATCATTTTTAACCAGTTGAATAATATTTCAGTTCATTGTTTGTTTAGTCGAATTAATTTTGGTTGCTTTTAATGCTAGACTTGTTAAATAAATGCTTTTTTTTCATTGAATTCTTGATATGAAATATAGAGTCCAATAAGCTATATATAGGTAAAAGCATCGAATATTGTGCATAGTAGAAAACCGGAAATGATAGAGGTATTAAACTTTTAGAAATTGGATAAACTGCTTAAACAATGTTCGATGATGCATGAAGTAATGCGCATTTGTCTAAACAAAAGATGGATTTATTTTTTATTCTAAATACTTTTTATTTTTAAATCTGCATTTATTAAATTTGTTTTTGTTGGATAATTTTGTAGCGTGCAAGGACAAATGCAGTCTTCATTTTGCCAGCTTCTCCCCATTTTCTATTTAAGACGAAATAAATTCTAGTTTGAATTTCCTTTGAACTAATTATTTGAATGTTACATATGCAGGTGTACATTTAATGCTCTTTGTTTTAAATGATAAAACATAGTAAAAATAAAACTGAAGTGATAGTAGTAAATAAACTAAAATTTAAACATTTTAAAAATTCTAAAAATGAAATATATTACAACACTATGTGGCACTGGTAGGTATGTTTATATGGAAAAATTGACATCAAGATCATTTTTTTTCAAATATTATTATTATTATTTTTTAAATTTTATTCTCTAAATTTTTATTGTCTTTTAACACCTAAAAATTATCTTTTTGGTAGTTTTGAAATAGAGATAAATGAAAATCTAAATCCTATTTCAATTGTTTATTTATAATGTTACTTAAATTTTAAATTTGTTTCTAGCTCAGAGTAAAGTTGTACATAAAAATTGTATTCTAAAACTTAAAAAAAAGACTTACTAGGAATTTATGTCTTGCATGACGGAAAAACATACGGTGAATTTGTTTGAAACGTAAAATAATGAAATAAAAAGGTTTGTGTGTTACAAAAGATATAGATGCTCATGCTTTTGAAGGAAAGACAGAAGTTAGATAAAAATCACTTCTCGCAAATTCAAACCAAATGTTCCCGAATGACGGGAACAATTGAAGCAAACAAGTAAATAAATAGATGAATAAATAAACAAAGAACTAAATGAAAATAAAAAGAAACCTTCATAAAATGAAAAAAAAAAAAAACTATCGAGAAAAAATAATAATACGTGCGTATTTTTTTACTTCTTTTTTAACTTGATGTACTTTTACAAAAATTGCAAAAGGGCATAAATAACGGTATTAAGATAAATAACATAAATTTGAAATAACAATATCGATAAAAATTACAAGCCACAAAATCATCACTAAAAGTGACTTTTGTGAGACCAAATTAGTCAAAGTGTTAAATTACTTGAAATACGTGCAAATGACTTCGCTTAATCTCTATATATTGTTTTCGAAGAAAATTCACGTTAATAAGTTATAGGAGAAAATATAATTAACAACAACGTGCAAAAAGATTCTTGATGTTCAAACATCAAATAAATAAAAAAATAACAATAAATATAAAGATATTTATGAAATTAAAATAAAATGAAAATAATAAAAATAACAAAACAAAAGAAAGCAAAGCAAGATGCGAAAATAGTTATCGTCACAAAAATAATTGTAAAAAAAATATAAAACGAAGAGAAACATTCTCAATTTTAAGCATAAATACACTACAATACACTATCCAACACCAAAAATGTGTATGGCTCAAAAATAGTTATTTCCGTAGCATTTTGTCTCGCTAAACACGAAAATCACCATATAAAAGTTGAGATTAGCTCTAATTTTCAAGATGCAGAGTCAATTCAGGTAGTGAACTCTTACTTACACTCTTTTTTCCCCGCCTGATAGAAGCACCTCCCATGGGACTGACATTCTTCTTAACTTGAACCCTTGGTTGGTATAGAATATGTCGCTACATAAAACACAAATGGACTTCAAGAAAATTTAAATTCCGGGAAGAGAAATGGCCCGAAATGATCTTCTAGTGAATTTCTCCATTCCTGTTTCCTTCGATGCTCATTCTGCTTTGAGTAACGAAAAACTTCATAAAAACTGTGAACACAAAGATTGTTTTCCAATATCTCAGAGGGGAATTCCCAAGATATACTCAGGCTACACTGTAAAAAAATTCCGAAACGTTACTGGTTATCTACGTGGAACGTTTCGGGATTTCAGAGGTTTTCACCTATTTCCCCGCAAAATCAAGTATCTTCGCAAAAAAGTTTCCTGAATTGCTAAAAGATGCACGAATGCAGACTTCACTGGTGTGAAAGATATTTTTGCTACCAGTTTGAAGATTGACTGAGCATGTTTATATGGTGTATCGGCTTCAATTTGATCATTGCCCGTCCAGATTGACTGAACTCCCAATGGGAGCAAATGAGTGACTTGATAGCTGCCGCCTTGCGCGGCAGGAATTGCAGGCAAGAAATATGCTTTGTTCTTCCTTGCAAATTTCGCGTAGCTTTGACCGTGGTTGCTCCAATGTTCTTGGGAAATTAGGCAGGCTCTAATAACATACATAAAACTTGTTTCATTTTTCTAGAAGGTTCACGTTTGGTTTTAACAGGGGAGATTTCACAATATTTCAGAAAGGTTACCGACTTTTATCAGAAAACGTTCCTGGTTTTTGTAAGAAACGTTACTGGTTGAAATTGGGCATATCAGCTGCCTATTATTTTCCAGGAACGTTTCTGAATCGTTTTTACAGTGTAAGGATAAAAAGATAATTTTTAACGGATCTTGAAATGGACACAATTATGAAGATCACTGTTTCTGATTCTAAAAAAAATGCAGGGTCAGAGAGAAACAACTTGGAAGCTTTTAAGGATGTGTTGCAAATAATTCTAAGCAGCAGAGAAGACGAGAACTAAACACAGTTGATCAAATAACTACTATAGAATTTCTGTGACGATTTATGCCATATACATCTCTAAAACTCCGTTTCTTTCAGGATAATTTTCTCAAAATTTAGGTAAAATAGCTTTATGTTGTAAAAATAGCTTTAGCTCCTTGTTTGACTGAGCGTATTTATAAAGTGTACCCGCTCTAGTTCGATTGCGGCCCGTCCAGACTGATTAGGCATCCAAAGGGTGCAAACCAGTCTAAGGACCACGTAGCTTTGCGAAGAATTGCAGGCGAGTAAAATTTTGGTTCTAACTTGCAATTCTGACTTCGCTTTGGCCATGTTTGCAATACTGCTTTTGGAGCTCTCCTGGAAACGCATGAAGGTGCCAAACTATTATAGTATAGCTTTAAACGGGAAGCTTCCTGAATATATTAGGAAGCTTTCAGGATTGTTACTGAAGTCTAGCGGAAAATGTTCCTGGTTTTTGTACGATATGTTACTGGAAGAAATTGGGCACATCTGCTGCCCATTATTTTCCAGGAACGTTTCTGAATCATTTTTACAGTGTACGAATCAAATGAGAACCGTCACGATGCCGTAAAATAGAATCAATAAGCAATCTTTATTGTTTAATAAAAATATGTGTATCAAAAGTTGAAAAAAAAGCAAAAATAAATGATTGAATCCCACCAATTGAAATAAAACTTTTTCAACTGATACTTAAATATTTAGTTGCTTAAAAGTTCTAAAGAGTATATGAAAAATTAAAATTAAAAAAAAAAACATCGAAAGATATTTTAATTAAGAAAATGAAGAACTCCAAATGAAAAGCACTTTTTAGCACTGCAGTTTTGCAACAATTAGAATGTCACTTTAGATTTCTCCTGTTTGTCTTGCATTAATTCCTCTGAGAAAGTAATGCTTCATTTACAGATGTCATCAGGATTTCTAACGAAATTATATTTAGTATCTTACACTATTTTTTTGCGTCAGTTTTGATTGATTAATATTTTTCTCGCTGTGGTGAAAGTTTAAATTTACAGCAAAGTAATTTAAAAGAATTATTTAAAGTAGTAAAATTAATCTGCATAGTTTTTGTAATTATTAACTTTATCAATTTTAAATTTACAGCAAAGTAATTTAAAAGAATGATTTAAAGTAGCAAAATTAATCTGCATAGTTTTTGTAATTATTAACTTTATCATCTTTATTTATAGCATGTATCTCCAATTGCTCAGGCGGCATTGAAACAAACAGCAAACTGGTGAGAAAGGCATAAAAAAAAAGCAGAAAATACACGAAAATACTATAAACAAACTTAAAGTTTGAAACCAAAAAGTATAAAATTTTTTATTCTCAACGTGATTGTACTCTATGTACTATTATTGAGTAAAAGTACACTTAACTACTATTAAATACATTTAAAATTTAGAAGTTATATTCACATATTTTTTTTTATTTATTGCTGCTATAATTTTTGGTAAATATTTCTTTTTTTTATTATTTTTTATTTCTTATCGCTAAATGTAGAAACTTTAAAAAATAGCCTTTCAGTACATACTTTCAAAAATATTTATAGTTGATTACATTAAAAAATTATTTCTTTTTAGAAATTTAAACTGTTTTTTTATTGTTTAAAATAACTATATAAAGTATTAGGAAAACATATTATTTTTCCATTAACTAAAAATAAAAAAAAACTTCATTCGAAACATTCTACGTTTTTAAATATTAAGTCTAAAAGGTCGTTTTTTTTTTTTTTTGAATCAACATACATTGGGGTCATTGCTTGAAATAAAAAGATCTATAATTAATTAAAAAGAATTTTATAGAAAAAGACTATAATACAAAGTATTCAATATGTATTTGTTACAGTAATTAAATTTTGATGAAAAATGTCGCAACATGTTTTTGAATGTTTGTTGCGTGTTATGATGTAAACTCCTGATTTTTCTAACCTAAACTTTCATTCGAGGCAATTTTTCCCATCAAGTTTGGCAGAATATATATATATATATATATATATATATATATATACTAGCTGACCCAGCCACGCGTTGCTGTGGCAAAGAAGTTGGATTAAAATAAACTTGAACTCATTATTTTGATAGAATCAAATAAATATTTTTAATAGAGCTTAAAATAGTATAGCCGATTTTATAACATATGAGATTGATAATGGGCGTTATTCAATTTAAAAACGATTCCTAAATGTTCCTGGAAAATTATGGGCAGCTGATGTGGCCAATTTCTGCCAGTATCATGTCAAGCCAAAACCCGGAAAGTTTTCCGATAAAAGTTAATAACCTTCCTGAAATCATCTCGGAAGCCTCTTGAAAAATTCGAAGATCTTCCCGTTTGAAGTTAGTCGTGTTTCTGGAAAACTTAGGAAGGGATACAAAAAAAAAAAAGCTTAGCACCTTTCTGATTTATTAAGGAACTTCTATAAGCAGTAATGCAAACATAGCCAAAGCTTAGCCAGAACTGCAAGCAATTATCGAAAATTTTTACTCAGTAACGTTTCGGATTTTTTTTTTTTTTTTTTTTTTTTTTACCTTGCAGACTGAAGAAAGTACTTATTGAATTCAATAAGTACTAACTAAATTTTCTATGGAAAAAGCACTATACTTACGCTTAGTAAATTTTGTAAGTATAACTTCCGCAAAAAAAAAAATAACTTGAAAGTGATAGTAAATATCGAAACTGATTGTAAAATAACCGAATGTAGAAACTAAGCGTAAACCACCATACACTTTTAGATTCTACACTACATTTTATTCACATTAGCTTTATCTATAGTTTGTAATCAATAACTTCTTTACAAAATACACTAACTAAATTAAAAATGTATAAAAATTAAATTTTTTCAATGAAGTAGATAACATTGACTTCGAACTATTGTTTCTATTATTTGAAAACTGAAAACTGTCTAAGCACTAAGTTGTGCACAATGTTCTTGATCAACCAGTCTTTTGCTAATACGAAAAGTATGATAACTTTCCACGTGTGAGTAGGCAATATTTCGTTGCCCATAAGAGAAATATTTATGTTTCAAGAACAAACCGAAATAAGACATTTTTTTGTTCTTTAAATCTATTTATGGTCTTTGCAAAAGCTAAACGAATCAAAAATTGAAGCCTTTCAAATGTGTTTTTAAATTATGACGCTAATAATGGATTACGTGGCAACACAAACATTTCTCCTTTAAACTTTTCCGACAAATATTGTTGACTTTTAATGCAGAAACGTGTACCGTTGCGTAATTTAGGTGGGTTTAAATCGCGAAAAAGAATAAATTGTTGAGCCAATGTTCAACCGGAAATCGTGTAGACGCATTCCTGGTGTATCCAGGGAATTTAAAAATTCATTTGGAGTGTTTACTGCTTTGTTTTCATCGACAACTTCTTCAGCATCAATGGAGAGCTTTTTTTTAAAGCCGTCAGTAATGCCTCATTATTCGCAATAATTGTAGCTAAGACAGAGTCATTGCTCTGTTGTTATACGTTGCAAATCAGTGTTAACTAAGTCGGTGGCCCAACTATCAAGTGACGGCATATCATAATAACTAAGTGGCAAATTTGAAATTGAAACGCAAAAACCTTCAGTTAAAACTAAAGCTTCATATTCATCTCTGGTGTAAAATCTGGATTTGGACATTTGTGTGTTTGTTAAACTTTATGAAATACGTCTTCAAACGTGAAAGAAATATAGTTTCTCCATAAAAAATAATGATTGTGTTGGATAGTATGTCGTCAAAATTGTTTTAAACAGTTGACGAATACTGTTTCTCCTTATGTCAAACCTGCATTAGAAAGTGTCATCTCCCAATGACTTTGTGCTACCAATAAATACAACTTGCGACATGCATCAGGATATGTATTTGACAGTCGACAATTGACGATCCACAAATATTTCTGTCTGTTCGGGAATGTTTACCGAAAACAAAACTGCTACAAAACCAGCGCGATTACAGAGGCAATTATGATTTTTAAAAAATTAAATTTATCTATAAATAGACTCTCAATTAGTTCACTTTTCGTCTCAACGGCAGTGCAGAAATTGTCTGGCTTTTTGTTGTATTGTATATTTTGATACAGTTCAATTTCACCGTTTCCAATACTCAGCAATTGCTTAGAAAATACTTATGCGATTAGATTATTTTGCGTTTATACTCGCATGTTCATGGCCAATCGCATTATCTCGTCATTACGCTATAAAAAACGTTTTTTTTTTTAACGTGCGTTGATTTCATCGGAATAACTGGTAATGTCTGCCGGAAGTCCCCAGACAGTATTCAGACAATTTCGCCTAAAAGTTTATCGTTGCCATTCAAATCTTGCATAATCCTATGATGTGCTTCGAATGAATGCTTTTACTCATGGGCCATAGTACACTCATCCCAAATTATAATTTCACTCTCTTGCAACACTACAGCCATACCACGTCTTTTTTTTCTTTGTTGTACACATTGTGTTTTGTTTGTTATGAATATCTAATAGGCAACTTTAAAGCTGAATGTGCTGTTCGTGTACCATCTAAAAAAAGTAGCAGCAATGCCTGACGATGCAATTGTCACTGCAATTAAATAAATAACAAAAAATAAATTGAACAAAATAAAGAAAATAATTGTTTTTCCGCTTAAATTCATTAACTTTCCTGAAATAAACCTGGAATATTTTTTAAGAATTTAGTAGTCTTCTTGGTTAAAAAGGCAGTTATGATTCTGGCACCTGCAGAGAAGCCTAAAGCAGGATTAATATAATAGCCTGGAACCTTCCTGCTTTTCTAAGAAAGCTCTCAAAGCATTAATACACGCATTGCCAACGCGAAGACATACTCTCAAGCAAGTAGCTCGAAAGTAGTTCCTCTGCAACTCTTGCAAAGCTTCGTGATCCAGATAACTTTTCGCACTCATTGGGTGTTGAGTCAATCTGGACAAACCGCAATCACTCCGAAACCGATACACCTATTAAATACGTTTAGTTAATCTTGATACTGGTGGAGAAAAATACTTTTCACAACGGTGTGAAATCTGCAATTTGTAGCAATTCAAGGAAACGTTTTGAAAAATATAGTTGATTTTCTCAGAAAGTAAATAATAACCTGTAATATCCCGAAACGTTATATGGAAATTCTAAGCAACATCTCTGAGCTTTTTTTATCATGGTGTTTTTAGCAGTAAGTCATACGATGTTAGAGTTATATCGATGAATTAACTTACACCGCCATCTATTAAGAATTTTTAGAACTAAACAATTAATTCACACTATTATTGCATAATTAATATGAAATTTGCAGTAAAAAATTATAAAAACTATTCTATCTTTTAAGTTGGACCAAATGACACATTGATATGAAATTTGAGAAAAATCGGTTGAGTAGTTTCGGAGTTTACCCCGAACAAACATCGTGACACGAGATTTATATATATATATATATATATATATATATATATATATATATATATATATATATATATATATATATATATATATATATATATATATATATATATATATATATATACACTGGGTACTTTATTGGACATATCAACAACAATATTTGCATAGCTTTTCAAACGATAATGTTTTAAAACGTCATTACACGTATTTCTAATAAACAAGAAATAACATTATAAACTCCTGTCCTGCGGACACCCCTCTATTGTGGATAAAAAAATTTGTCCCGTTAGTGTCCGCATTTGAGAATTTTTATTGTACATAGTCATGCATTTTCAATATCGAAAAATAGTTACTAGAAATTGAAAATGCATGACTCTTATACGTAAATGGGGGAAATGAGGCGCTCCAGAGACTCTAATTAGTTAGAATCATGCACTCGCTGAGTGAACGATTGATTTATTCCCTATTAATTTTTGTTTCTGCTTGTGACAAGGGGTCTTTCATCATTTTGAATGATAGGATATGACCACTGATTAAACGTATCATACGTCCCTCGCCGCTGGTGAGGCGTCAGTGGGATAAATGATTCCTTGGTTTCTTTCTTAGTTTTATCGCTGAAGCAACGCGAGAGATCTCGTAGGGAGGGGATAAGATTTTTCGTCTCCAAGATGGACGTGATGTGCTGTCACTTCATTGGCTAGATATGTAGCAATATTGATGGAAGAGACTGGAAGGCCATACATAAAAAAAAAGATAGAATTAAAAGTGGGGGTGAAAATGTTGACATTGTTTTTTGATGCAAGAATTAATGTTATCCTTAAAATCAGTTTAGTGGTACGATTGATGCAGATAGAAGCAAATAAATAAATTTGCATAGTTTCTGAGTAAAACATGTGCAAAGATTAAACCGTTGGTAGATTTTTATTGCAACGTTTTCTAAAAAACGTTGTGCAGCAGCACCTACTAAGGGTTTCTAGAACTACCTCTTACCCATAATCAGGTAATAATTTGTTGACTAATGATCTCCAATTGTTCAACATGTTCTCTTATCCCCCCCCCCCTTTGGTTCCAGGCGCATCAATTCAATTTCATTCAACATCAGACATAACATTAGTATCCATTGCATAATTTTACCATGGAAAAGTTTCATAAAAAATTCCAAGGAAAATATCTTCTCAATGACGCTTTTTAGCAGTACCTACCAAGTTTCCTATTACCATTTCTGGCAGCAAAGCAGAGGTTCCTGAAATTTCTACATCTTATCTTCAATTTTTTAATTTTGACATTAACACCCCTTTCTTTCTAGATGCTTCATATATAAAATTATAATAATAAGATAACGAAACAATAAAAGTTCGTTATTGTTGTACGTGAAATTTTGCTGTTTTTAAAAAGCTATAAGCGGCCTTACAACTATCAAATGCATATTTTTTTATTTAAAAATTTATTTAATTAAAAAAATAATAGCTCCAAGTGTAACTCGAGCAATACGAAAATATAGGAATCGTAGGTTAGAATCGTAAGCTGTTGGCAAATAATAAAGAGCAATTAATAAAGAAAAACTTTGGTTTGAGTTTTCAGGTAAATATACGAACTAAAGCTGTGCACTAACGATTTTGCTCTGATTTGAGAGAATGCACTAAAGTGAAGCGTTTTTTCCCCATTTAAGGCATTGTGTAGTTGTTACAAAATGCTAAAGTCCTATAAATATAGTCAAATGTTATCAATTAAATAAAAATAATTTAGGTTAAAAGAACGTGGATACATTAGTTTGAAGTGCCTCAATGATGATTTAAGGATAATGATAATGTCTCAGTAAAATATTTCAAATGCCAACGCGTAAGTAAATTACAACTCGTGAGACGTATATTGTGAATATGTTTTGAACGCATACGTTTTCTTCAAAAAATGTTACATTATCCTAGCCGCTCCTTGATATATCTGACCTACTAATGAAACAACGGTTACGCCAGACGTTTCACGTTTGAGCTTCGATGTCGTATTTATTGTGTTGAGAGAAAAATAGGGAAAAGGTTGTCTTCAAACAGTTTTATACCATCCTTCAAATTGACTGGTATTATTTTCCACTACCCTTCAAAATCAGTGTGCAAAATTGGGGGAAACCACTCTTAAACAACTTTTAATCTTTTAAGCAAACATATGAGGCAGTGAAAAGCAAATAAATATAAGTACCAAAATTAAAAATTTGGAGGTAACCTGTAGGGGAGACTGGGGGGGATACTTGATCCCCACTTTAGGTTTCAATTTTTTTTCTCTGTTGCAAATAATCAGTTTTTTTTTTTTTTTTTTTTTAAGTACGTGAACAAAGGTAATTTTTCCTCTATGTGACAGTGTTTTTTTAGTTGAAATTAAACACATAAACTTGGTAAAATAATTTTCTTCAAATATTTCATAAAAGGATCATGTATTCCCACATCAAGGTATAAATGATCAATTCATGGGGGATATTTGATCCAACTGAAAAAATACATAGACTTTTCATAAGATCGACAATTTATTTATGGATTTTAGTTTTCTACATAATGTTTCAAAAAATTAACACCATTTCTAATTTTCTTTATTAGATTAGAATAATGTAAGCACAAAATAACAAAGTTTCAAATTTCACTAGACATTTGTAAAAAAAAATTTACACAATTTTCATGAACTTATGACGCTTTTGATCAGTTACTTATTATCCAATACAGTTGTGAACAGTACTATATTTTATAAATAAAACAAACACTGTTTTAAGCTAGCGTAATGAAGCTAAAATTACAACAAATAAAAAAATAGGATGACAAGCATGGAATTCATCTTATTTGCTTATTGTCTTGCAAAAATTAAATTAAGATTTTCATCAATTGAATTAATTTTTAAAAAGAGGGAAGAAACATGTAAGTAGGAGTGTACTTATAAAAAAGAATGTCTAGCTTATATGTTTTCAAAACCTGAAAAGTCAAAGGCAAACAATTCGTTTGTTGTAGTTCTTAAAGTTCCGCTCAATACAACTAATGTGTGCAGCCTAACACCTTTTGTCAATTTTTCAGGAAAAATAGATTGATTAAGCATATTAACTTTTCGCTTCAGAAAACTTATTTCAAACTCTAAAAATACAACTTTGCATTATATCCGCTAATGCGTCTACATAATGGGCAACTCACTTTTTTGTTGTAAATCTAACTATAGCAAAATCATTTTTTCTTTCAAACAAAGGTTTGAAATCTATTTCAACTTGTTCAAGCTCATTTTGCTGATTAGAAAACAATTTATCAACAGAGTTAGTTTATGTTTCGATGTTTAAAGTGTTATGTGGGTTACAAGTGCAAACTGATATTTTAATTGTTTAGCATATTTACTGTAGTGACTTAAACTTTGATAAATTCTATTATGTTAACATGGTTTTGACTGTTTAAAGTTAATTTCAACTGAGTAAACAACATTTATATTGTTACCCTTGTATTTATATTGTCATATGGATACTTGATCCCTGGGATCATGTATCCCTCTAAACGAAGCGATCAAATATCCCTAATATGCGATTTTTGCAAACATACTTGTTCTATTTTTAACAACAAGTGGCAATTTACTAAAAATACGTCTCAGTTATTAAAGACTTTCTATACTTTAACATTACACTTCGGAATTTTTTTAAGTTGTATTTTACAAACAATGTAAACTTCGGAATGCATTCCTAAAAAACGTTTCCCTTGACACATTCAGACGATCATTTCTTGAGCTAAAACAATATGGTTAAAAAAGAAAAAAAATGTTGCCAGTTTTTAAGTACAAGTATAACTTTAATATAATTGTCAAGTTTCAAATCTCTACTTATTGATTTTTGTACATTTTTGGCGATGGGATCATGTACCCAGTCTCCCTTGTAAATGGTTGGCAAAGTATTCCTGGCAGGTGCTGCTATACAGTATGATTTAGAAAAATATTTCAATGAAACCTACCAAGGACCTTATCCTTAAACGCGTTTTACTCAAAACTAGAAAAATTCCACTTGCATCCCTTTGCTTCTCACTGACTCGCATTTCTCACAATATTAATTTTATGGAAAAATGTGCAGACCTACACTGTAAAAAAATTCTGAAACGTTACTGGTTATTTCCGTGGAACGTCTCGGGATTTCACACGTTTTCACCTATTTCCCCGTAAAAACAAGTATCTTCACAAAAAAGTTTCCTGAATCGCTACAGATTGCACGCGTGCAGACTTTTCACTCTTCTGGAAAATATTTTTAGCAACCAGTTTAAAGATTGAATGAGCGTGTTTATTAAGTGTGTCGGCCTAGGGTTGCTTACGGCCTGTCCAGGTTGACTAAGTTCCTAATGAGAGCGAAGAAGTCAATGGATAGCTGCAGTCTCTGCAAGGCAGGAATTGCAGGTAAGAGATATGTTAGTTTCCTTCTTGCATAGCTTTGGCCGTGGTCGCTCTAATTTTTATGGTTCTTCTTGGTAAATCAGGAAGATTCTAATCAGTAACACTAAACCAACGTAATCCTTCGAGAAGGTTCTAGAGACATGACTAGCTTTAACAGGGGAGATTTCGCATTTCTTCAGAAAGTTTCAAGGTTCATTTCAGAAAGGTTACTGACTTTTGGGGGAAACGTTCCTGGTTTTTCCAAGATATGTTACTGGAAGAAATTGGGCACATCAGCTGCCTATTATTTTCCAGGAACGTTTCTGAATCGTTTTTACAGTGTAATATTGCAGTAATTGTAGATCTAATATTGGCACGCATTATACCAATGATACTTGCTTACGTTATACCAGCACACATAGGTTTTATACATCATAAAGCGAAAATAAATTTCAGTTAATTTAACATTGCTCAAAAATTATCAGTATCGATGCCGTTAACAGTCAATATTAGCTTTAAAGCAAGTTCCCTGAAAACTAAATCAGTAAAGGTTTTGTTGGGATAATAATGAGTTCGTTACAGTAATTTCAGATTTAATCATGTAACAAAACTAGAATTCAAAGATTAGGTTCTATAATCTTGGAATTTACTTGACTTTTCAATTTGATATATTTTTATTTATGTGCTTCTTGTTATCTGTTTGGCGTCTTTATCAACCGTTTATTTGTAAGTTGTTTTAATTGGGTAAACATATAAAAAATAAATAATAATAAAAAAAAAAACATTCTTATAATTATCAAGTAAAACACACTTTACCCACTTACATAAGTTGTAACAAAAATCTTTACACATTTGTCCAACACTTTCAGGATTTTTAGGATTACATTATTGATAACAGCCAAGTCCCATGCGACTTTAATTCCTATAGGTATCCTGATGAGATAAACTTCTTTTAAACAAAAATGTTTACTAAAACAAACTCTTGTCTTCTTTAAAACTAAAATTACGTTTTTTCTTCAGTAGATTTTATTTCATGCTGTTGCCTGGGGGATAAAATGTCATTTTGCTGAACATCTTAAAAACAAAACTTTAGCGGAAAAGTCTATCTCTTGAATTTATAAGTGAATTTTAAGACACAACTTGAAGTGCTATCAAAAACCCCTTGGGTTGCAATCGTTAATATATTGAATTTTACGTTAGTGGAAAATTAACCATCAGAAATTTTTCGCTCATGTATTCTTCTTCATGATAGCATAAACGACGAACTAACACATTGTAAAATATATTAATCACAACTTTTGGTTTTTTAATGTTAAACAGCCGAATCATTACATTGACGGTACAGAAAAAAGTTGCTCGAAAACGCTTTATCATTTGATTATTGTATCAAAAATGATATGATGGAGTCCGAGCTTTTTTTTAAAGTAAAGTTCAGGGATCAAAATATATTAACTTAAATTTCAAAAAAAAGTTTAGTGCACCGCTTTGAACTTGCTGCACATATTGGAAATTCAAGGTTTTAATTTTATATTTAGTTTATCAGTGTTTTTATGCACATTAATGAAAATATAGATGGGATCCAAATCTATCTTTCCTTAGGAAACAAATTGAACCTTAAATTTTAACTGTATGAACCTAAAATAAGAAAACAAAAAATTGCATTGTGAAAATCATACTTATAAAAGATATTCGTGTTTGAAAGATGTTGCAAAATTACGTACTATAACCACTGAAATTGAGAAACCAACAAATAGTAGCACTCTTTAGTTGAAGAAAATAAATGGAAAGGTTCGTGTGGATTATGTTAAGCTTGGCCAAATGTTTGAAAATATAGCACTGTTAAAATGTTATTATCACCTTGAAATGCAGCGGACTCCTTTTGTGCTATCCTTAAAAGTAGAACTATTTCCGTTGTAAGAATTGTTTCATTTAAATTAAGATAGAAATAATTAATACCACCAAAAAACTTTAAATTTTATAACACGCAAAAATGATAAAGTTTCCTTATTTTGTTCGTACAAAATTTTAATTAAAAAAAACTTCGACCACATAGAGCAAAAAAAAAAAAAAAAAAGAAGCAAGATAGCATTTCAATCCCATTTTACCAGTCTCACTTGCTACAAAATTTCTTCCTTCGATTCTTTTTAATCTAAATTATAAATTAGTGAGAAGTGTGTAACATTTTTAGTGCATTAAAATGACATACACGTGCACCATTGAAGTAAGATGCAAATTGAAAGAAATATGTAAAACAGTAATTACAAAAAAAAAGCAATTAAACGTAAAAAAGAATATTATTGATGAAAAGGAACTACGCGTAAGTAATCTAATAAATTGACTATTCATTCTTGTTAAAACTATTTCTTTAGTTTCTCATTTTCTATTACTTTCTTAAACTGGAAACCGATGAAATTTGGAACAATATTTGAAGGCAAACTCAATAGCGAGTCAATTGAATAAACAACTCAGAAATATTCCAATCTGACACCAGCAGATATTTTTTCCCAGTTCCGTCAGAGGAAATAACTCTGCTCGAAATTTTAGGGTGTTTCCTACAATTTCCGGTCTAGGGAGTTTTGGTATTAAAACTCTAAATTTAGCTTTGTATAAAACGCAAGTTTTAACGTGAAACTGAATACGAAGCACTTTCAAATGATTTCTGCTACAAAGTGGTATTTTTTATTTTATTTTTTTAAGGCTTCTTCAAGCTTTTTTAACACCGCTTGTTTGTGAGTAACTCTCATTTGGACTAAGAGCTAGTGGCTTATTACTGTTAGTACATTCCACCACTATGAGCGTTCGTGGCCGAGAGGTCTAAGGCGCGGGTCTTCGCTGACGTCCACTTCCGGGAGTCATTAGGCGTGCGTTCTATTCCCATCTACACCAAAATTAAATTTATAATCTTGCAACTCAATTTTCGCCCACTTTTGTGATCGGATTCTTTTAAAATTTGGAATGCAACCTCAGACCCGATGACAATGCAATATTCTATAATCAAATTAATTTATTAATGATAAGTTATTAGTTTATTCTAATTAACACGCTTTTATTAGCTTAACTTGTATGTTTGTGGGTCCAATTTTCCTTTGGACAAATAGCCAGTGGCTTGTTAGAATTATTTACAACGCACAAATCAGAGCTGCGGAGTGTAACAATGTTTGCACGTGCATTTACCAGAAAGCATTCAGAATGTCTGATGCAAATAATGCAATAGAATACTAAAATACATTAAACTATTAATAAAATAATAGTTTGAAAAACTGAAAAACACACTTTAGTAGCAAAATGAACTAAAAAGTTAAAAATAGACTTTGGATGACAAGTATACAGGGTGTTCCGTTTTAACCTGCAAGACCTTTATTTTCGCAAAAGTCAGTCCTAGATGTATACTTCCAATTGCAAAAATGCCAAAATCAGAGGCAGACTTAAGATGTTGCAAGTTTGAAGCAAAAATAAAAATGATTCAAAAAATACAAAATTTAACTTTTTATACGGTTCCTAGGTCCCCTATTTTATATTTGGGGAAATAATCTCCATCGAAAAATAATTCCATCACAAAAAGTTTCAAATTAGTGCGACCAATACTCACCGAGATATGAAATACAGCGTTTTGTGACTTACACCACTTTTCACTCGCCGTCAATAACATCTTTTGGGGGAAAATATAGTGGTTAACACGCGTTTAAAATTACATGTGTGCATAGAGTGTGATTTTTTGAATTATTCGAGGTTTTGTAGTGTGTTTTTGCGTATCACGGCATAACATTTGCATTTATTTTTGAATAGCAATGAAAAATATAAATATGTTCCTTGTTTCTCTTACTTAGACGACCTGTCTTTCTTCTGAAAGAGCGATAAGTTTGAATCTCATCTTCTGTATGGTCCCTTCAAACTTCAAACTAGAATATCTCCTTGAGTTTTTCCGCACAAATGTCAAGTTTTTTGTGTCAGTAATAGTTTTTAATGGAAATTATTTCTCTAAATATTAGTTAAGGGACCTAGGGTCCGTATAAAAAATTGAAGTTTGTATTTTTTGACTCATTTTTATTTTTGGGTCAAACTCGCAATATCTGAACTATACATCTGATTTTGAACATTTTTGCACTTGGAAGTATACGTCTAGGACTAACAGTTGCGAAAATAAAGGTCTTGCAGGTTAAAACGGAACACTCTATATAAAGTAATTGACCAAGCACTTAATTTCACTGTAATAGAAAAAAAGCGGTGGGAGGGGGGGGGGTTCTTATCAGTTGTCTTAAATTTCTTCCACTTGTTATCCATGCAAAAATGTAAATAGGCAACCCCCCCCCCCCCCCCCGTTTTTTCATTACAGTAAAATTAAGTGTTTGGTCAATTACTTTATATACTTGTCATCCAAAGATTATTTTAAACTTTTTAGTTCATTTTGCTACTAAAGCGTGTTTTTTGTTTTTTAAACTATTATTTTACTATTCTCCTGTTTCAAGTTGTTCACAAAAGCACCAGCATTGCTGTAGTGCGATCAACTTTATTCTATACAGCTTTATTTGTTTTCAAGGATAGATTTTAATTTCAGCTATACCAAGGTTTAAACTTGGGGTTATATTTGATTTTCTCACATAAAGGGTGTATATCAAACCATAAAACTCATTCTTTTTCACATACCAGTATACGTATTTGTTTGCACAAAAATTAATTCCTGAAGTGTAAAAAATGAGTTAATACCTTTGTGCAAGTATAGTAAAAGAACGTGTAACTATAGCAGAAATACGAATAGCAAGTAAAAATTAGCAAATCAATTGCAGGCGCATGTTTTGGGGTTTCAAGGAACTTATTTTCCAAATTTGAAGAAGTGAACTTTAGAATGAGGTGGAACATAAGACAGTTTAAATAGATTAAGGGGTTTTTAAAATTTGGAGATTAACAAAAGAAAATGAAACCTAGAGCCGAAAGTTTTTAGCTAATTTTAATCAGGAAAAAACGTTAGCTAATGAATTAAAAAATAATCATTAAAGCAACAAATTTTAATGAAACCAGTTTTGAGTAATTTAGCAATATAGTAAATATCGGGGAAATTATGTAACGAAGCAATTGTAACATTTAGAGAAAAACAGAAGGGGGGAAAAAGAGTTGAAATTCGTTGATCAAGGGTAACTGTGAACCAAGTGAGTCAATTTTTCCCGACTTAATGTTTTGCCCGACATAGAAACTGAAATCGAAACCTGCTGCTTGTAAGGTCATTCCCCGCACGCCCCTGGATTTCATGGATCAAATGTTATATTGTGCCCGGGACTGAGAAATGATTACTTATGCTACGCGATGGAAGTAACTAAGACTTGCTATCGGTCTCAAGATGTTCAGGTTTTTGCGTCTAGAAGGAAAAGGTATTTAAATGAGAAATTACTTAAAATTATTATGCATTATAAAAGAAAGTAAATGTATTGCCTGATTAATTCGTTTGAATCAAAAACCCGTTGCCTTTCAACTATATAAAAGCTTGTATAAGAATATAATATTAAAAGCTAATTATAAAGTGCATAGTTTATGAAATGCAATTCCTCAAAATTATCTATAAATCAAAATTAATAATTAAATAAATAAAAGCTTTATTTTGAGTAAGCAAAGTAATACAGAAGTTTAAATTACATCAAATTACTGTAGGCGGTAAAAAAAATAGACATTACATCATTTATACTTTTGTGATATAAATATCAAACCATCCTTTGTTTGCTAAACTCTAATAAATATCAGCTAAAAGTTAAAATATTGCTTAATTTGACATAAATAAATGTAATTTGGTCAGATAATATTCGACACGCTATGACTAAGCATTTATATTTAAGTGATTTATAAGATTCGTTCTGTACAAGAAAAGTTTGAGTGACAATAGTTTGGATTTAGCATTTCTGCATATAAAAGCAAAAAGTATAGAGGAGAGTTATCTGACAGATCATGCCATACTTTTGGAAAGATCGGTTTCCAGAAATATCATGTCTTCTGTCAAATAAAATGGCAATGTCTTCAGTAAACACTCGAGAATAAAATTTTGACTTGGAGATAAACACTGACTGACAAAAATATTATAAAAATTTTTTACTAGTAAGAATATTTTAAAATGTAGTATGAGGACTGTGCTATCTTGATTTTAAAGTAAGTTCTTTGTTTACCATTGACAGAATTTATGGAAGTGGGAGTTCTTTTGAATTTTTTGCCGTTATTTGAGAGCAGGAAAAATTCATAATACATATGGAAATTTTTGTGGCGAATTAAGTATATCAGATTTGAGCGTCACAAGAAATATAGCATCGCAAGAAATAAATCATTAAACTATCACTAGAACTCATTATTTTATATATAATACTAGTAGTAACCACACGGATTTGCCCGTATTTGAAAATTTAAAGGTCATTCGGTTCGCCTGTATATTTACAAATAATGGATGACGAATGTTTCACCTATCGGCTATGTTCATTCGCTCTCCCATTCCACGTCATGATAATTTTGTAATTTAGTCGTCCATCTTATGATAATTTTGCTCCGGAAAATGTTCTTAAGATTGAAATAGAAAAAGAACAAAATCGAATTTTCGAAAAATCGCTTCGAGTTCACACCCCCATGCTACAAACTAACTTTGTGCCAAATTTCATGAAAATCGGCCGAACGGTCTTGGCGCTATGCGCGTCACCGAGATCCAGACATCCTAGAGACATCCAGACATACTACAGATATCCAGACAGAGAGACCTTGAGCTTTATTATTAGTAAAGATTACAATGTAGGACGCGGCATCCGTAGTTCTGAGGTAGTGGTTTTGTTTTGAATGCCGGGAGTTCTAGGGTCGTTTCCCACTGGAGTCTTGGATTTTTTTTGAGCAATCACGATTGCTTATTGCTTTCATTTGACTGTTTTTGAGGTCCTTTGATTTTTCCCACCGCCACCCTCTGCACCATCACCGTGGACAGGCGGGCTCCTCACGCTGCTGCTCCTATAGCGAAAGCCGTCTCCAGGTTGCATCCATGTCCTACACACACGCGCATACATACACAACTACACACACACACACAAAACTACCCACACTTTCATGCCTGCACACAGACACAAACAAACACACATGCCTACACACACATACCCCATACACACAAACACACATATCCCCCCCCCCCACACACTCGTGATTGCGAAAAACATAATTT
Source organism: Uloborus diversus (assembly GCF_026930045.1). NCBI lineage: Eukaryota > Metazoa > Arthropoda > Arachnida > Araneae > Uloboridae > Uloborus > Uloborus diversus. The sequence continues at coordinate 13,798,308 of NC_072733.1, read as the reverse complement.
GAATTCAAGATGTCAAAATTCAAATTAATTTTTTTTCTCTCTTTCTGAAGTAAGTATTTCTTGTGTTGTCTTATATGTTAATAATAAAGAACTGCATTATTTTTCAGCCGCCGCAGGTTTCAAACAGGGTTTGGCGTAGGAAGCGAGCAAGGGAGTCTATGCCTTTTAGTCTATGCTTTTGAAACCTGTTCACGACTGTCTATGTATGTGTTTCTGTAAACCTATCTCCTCCGGACTGTCAATGTCTATCCGGTCAATACTGGTATTGTTAGCTATAGGACATTCAGAAGAAGCCATTCAGCTCTGTTGCAATCCTCTAATTCTTTAAGGGTCGGATATATGAATGGAAAAAACTGCCTAAAGGGCATCCAGGATCTCAACAGGACATCCTGGGGAAAGAACATTAAAAACATCAACTGTCACCACCTCAGGCCGATGGTCAATCTGCGCATAAAGAAAATGGGCCATGTGACTCACAACCCCCCCCCCCCCCCCCCCCCCACCGTTTTTATCGAAAATTTTCTTTACCGATACAGAAGCGAAAGAAAGGTAACACGTTAGATACTTAACTGTTTTTCAAAAAAAATGTATAGTTAAAAAAAACATTTAAAAAAATTTGAAACAAACAATTAGTTCTTTGATGGGAAATTCCTTTTCAGCAGTAATTATGTGTCACAATATCTCTATCTTAAGATGTTTTACTAATATTTCAATGCTTTTACTTTATTTTCAGTATAAAATGGAGGAATCCTTTTCTGTAAATATTACAACCCAAATTCAAAAAAATAGAATTCAACATTTAACTGTTTGGGAAAAAACTTAATCTAACAAAATATAAATACAAAGAGGTGTTTATACGCACGTGTCGCCTTTCCTGGACTTTAAAGTGCACATAACAATTCATTTATGCTTAATTAAAAATAAACGTAATCATAATAATCCAAAAGCTTATAGTGATGATGTTTTTGAGTCACAAAAAAAAAAAAATAAATAAATAAAAATATTAAAACTGAAGAAAGGAAAACATTTTCCAAAGAGACAATGTCACTACTTTCTCGCGTTTTCTTTTTTTTTTTTTTTTTTGCTAAAATCGCAGCTTTGATTCTTTTACACATGGATTTATCCAGCTGTTTACATTTAAGACTACTAATACTGCTTCCATACCTTCTTCAATACACTGTATAAACGATTCAGAAACGTTCCTGTAAAATAATAGGCAGCTGATGTACCCATTTTCAGCCAGTAACATATCTCGCAAAAAACAGGAAAGTTTTCCCCTGAAACTCAGTAACCTTCTTAAAATTATCCCGAAACCTTCACGTTTACAGCCAGTCGTACCTCTAGAATTCAAAGGAATCGGAGATAGGAATAACATAACAGCTCCAGAAGCAGTATTAAGCCAGAATTGCAAGTCATGATTGCACTTCTTGCAAAGCTTTCAGTAGTCCAAAGACTTATTCGCTCCCTTTGGGAACTTAATCAGTCAAGACGAGCCGTAACTGAGTTAAAGTCGGTACACCTCATAAATACTCTCAGTTAATCTTTAAACTGGGAGCTATAAATATTTTTTACAGCAGAGAGAAGTCTGCATTCCTGAAACTTTTTGACAATGATGCTTGATATTTCCAGGAAGTGGATGAAAACCATTAAAATCCCGAAACGTTACACGGAAATGCTTGGTAACGTGTCTGAATTTTTTTACAGTGTACGACTATGAGTTCAATTTTGTTAGCGGGAACTAGGTGATGCACTTATTTCTTTAGATTTGACAATGCCGCAAATTCTAGGTTGTATTGATATCGGTAGAGTTGCTTAGTAAGCAGTTTAATACCGAATTCCTTCTTTCTGTTTAAAAGCTACGAATCAATTTGGAAATGTGACTCGAACTGGAATCTTGCTAAAAGATAAATTTCTCCCTAAATTTGTCACTGCTGTGCCTCAGAAAACGATATCGTGCAGTAATCCAGTATATCTTGATAAATAGCGGAATTCACGCTTTGTTTTAAAATACATACAATTGCCCAGGTTCAATAACTCAAATACATCCCCATACCATATAGGATTTCTCAAATTTTAGACAACGTTTTACACAAGATTTCTTTAGCGCTTCGCTTTTCGCGTGTCTCAAATTTGAGACATCTTACACAAGATTTCTTTTTAAATGCCAAGCCCAAACACTTATTTCATTAACAGCGATTTCAAATAAAGATTCAATAAGAAATAAAATAATATCCCAGTCTTGTTGTACCTAGATGAGATTATTTTTGCTCCAGGAAAGTTGGATTTGTCTCTGCTTCATTTTCATGTCTGGTCTTACTCTGAGAACTCGAATTGCAACTGTCGTTTACGCAATACACTGTAAAAACGATTCAGAAACGTTCAGGAAAATAATAGGCAGCTGATGTGCCCAATTTCTTCTAGTAATATATCATACAAAAACCAGGAACGTTTTCCGCTAAAAGTCAGTAACCTTTCTGAAATATTATGAAATCTCCCCTGTTAAAACCAGACGTGAACCCTCTAGAAAAATGAAACAATTTTTATGTATCTTATTAGAGCCTTCCTAATTTCCCAAGAAAGCCCCAAAAGCATTAGAGCAACCACGGTCAAAGCTACGCGAAACTTGCAAGCAAGAACCAAGCATATTTCTTGCCTGCAATGCCTGCCTCGCAAGGCTGCAGCTATTCAGTCACTCATTTGCTCCCATTGGGAGTTGAGTCAATCTGGACGGGCCGTGATCAAATTGAAGGCGATACACCTTATAAACATGCTCAGTCAATCTTTAAACTGGTAGCAAAAAATATCTTTCACACCAATGAAAAGTCTGCATTCTTGCATCTTTTAGCAATTCAGGAAACTTTTTTGCGAAGCTACTTGATTTTGCGGGGAAATAGGTGAAAACCTCTGAAATCCCGAAACCTTCCACAGAGATAACCAGTAACGTTTCGGAATTTTTTTACAGTGTAGTCCAAGTGAATTTGGCTTGGACATGATAACTACAGATTTTTTTCAACACTTATTGATACAAGGGTCATTTTTAAAACGATTATTTTGATGGTTTACATTGTTTTGCGCTCATATCTGTCAGTTGTTACAAACTTTCTTCCTCATTTATTTCGGTTACTTTTAGTTGGTCGGTCCTTCTACATTATTCTGGAATTAGATTGTGAACGTTCTATTAATCCAAGATTAATTGTTTTTTTCCTAACTTTAAACATCGATACAGTAAGGTACTTCTTTTTTTTTCCGATTTATCTCGTTGAAGACCCATTTTCAGCAAAAGAATAACATAAAATTTTCCGGTGCCAAGTTTTATAATTGCCGAAATTTATGCTGTTAACAGGCATGCAAATAGTTTCGCTAATTTTCAAATAATCATTAAAGTAATTGATTAGTCTAATTTTTGGACGCATATCAAAAATTAGCATAATTTTCAAATGTGCTAACGACCCTTAAAGTGTTGAGATAATATCTGCAAAATTATTGAAATTGTTTTATTTATACATTAATAACATGATTTACTTTGCATGATTTCATTTAACCCGAATCATTAACAAGTTTTGTTTAAACAGTTCTGATATTCTATTCTTTTGAATAGGGTTGCATATATCCTATTCAATTTTTTACCAGCGTTAAATCAGCGCGCGTCCCATCCTTTTCATGAAGCAGAAAAAAGTTTATCTTCTCTCCTGTAAAATTACCATACAGGGACTTACGTCCTTCTGGCTCTGAGGTACAGATATTATAATGTAAGAGGAGCAATTTCAACAACTTCAAAAATTGCTCCCAAACAGAAACTACAGATGTGGTTATCGATGCGATGACCTGCTGTTCAATATTGTACTGTTTTTCTCTTTTGTAAAATAAAGGGTAGAAAACTTATTTCAGAACAGTTCCAAAACTCTGTAGATCTTTTTCTTTTCTTTAAAAAATAAATATGCTAAAGAAAGAAAAAGGTACAATGGCAATCGGCTTGGTTCTTAATGCTCCTAAATGACTAGTGAACTAATGAACTTACGTAACAATAAGGTCGTTCGCGTTTCGCCTGAATGTTGTTTGCTTTGCAATAGTACGCTTGAGAAAAGAAAGCTACATTTACAGATTTCAATCTGGCCTCTGTCAAAAGGATGTTTAAATATCTTACTATATTTTTACGAGTCAAATTTAACTGATTATAAGATTTATTTTCTGAATTTCAAGCGTTTCAGTCATAGCTAGATATTTTGAAAGCGTTGTCTAATGGGGAAAAAATGTAATCCAGATTAAAAGCTCAAAACAAAATGAGAGCCAAACAGAGTTGGATTATTATTATTATTATTTTTTTTTCAAAATGTTTTACTAGTAAAAAAAAATAAATAAAAAGCAAACGTTTTGAATTCTTTTCAATCAGTTTTCAAGAACATTGCGAACTTAACTGCCGAAAAACTTTTGTTGAATGGCTGGCTCTTATGTATTTTATATTATTTTGATCTTTGACATTTGATAACAATTCTCAGTGTTTTGGTCATTCACGTCTTCAGTGAGTGCGTACTTTTCTTATGGGACACTCTATTTTTGTACTCCTTACAACTCGATATCTGAAAAATCTGTCCATTGAATATGCTCTAACGCAAATATGAGTTATGTAATAGTCTCAAAAAATACTTTAAAATTTACTTGCAGTAGGGGTTTCAGTGAGTTCAGTTCTACGATACTAAAAATAATAATAATAATAATAATAATAATAATAATAATATTTCTTCCCAATCACAGTTCCATGTCATAACAACGTTTATAGCCCTATTCGAAATATAAAACAATACCTTTTACATTTGTAGGATCTGGCATAAAAAAATGATTTTATGTGTTTGAAGAATAATAAGTGATCCACTTAGAGCTATGTTTTATACGATACGTGAAAAAGACGATTTAGTTGTTACAAAAATTACATAATTTTAAAACTGAATATATATTTTTAAAAAAAAAAGTTTTATTATGAAAGAACTTGAACATGCGATTAAGTTTTAAAAAAAAAGAAGAAGAATGAAATTGATTTTAAGTCATTGGAATTATTGTTTCTAGAAACGGCTCCTGTCACCCCAAGCCTGCCTCTCCTCCTGGGCGGTTACGTGCATAATAGTTGTGTGTGCAGGCACACTTGCGTGCATGTATAGGTTTGTGTGTATGCACTTAGGCGTGTGTGTGTGTGTGTGTGTAACGGCGTGTGTGTGGGAGTGTGTACGTGCGTAACGACGCGTGTCTGTGAGCGTGTGTGTTTGTGTATGTGTAGGACATGGACGCCACCGACCAGGAGAAGCGGTTAAAGGGGGACAGTGCTCAGGACCGGAGGCCAGTGGGCGGTGGTGCTGCAGAGGTCCTTGGTCCAAGCTGTGACTAAATTAGTTTTCAACAATTCTTTTAAAAGAAATATAATATAAAACTCCACTCTAAGGAGCACCCCTGCTCGTTTCGCTTGCCAATACCTCTATCGCACCCTGCTGTCGTTCAATGCCACCTAGGGCAGGTGAAAATTGATGATTTCAATGCTTTTCAGCGAGGCCAGGGCATCCCTGAACATCTTCAGGCCAATTATGGTTTAGAGATGTGAGAGAGGGCGAAATGACTTACCATGTATGTCCCATATCCAAGGGTACCAGTACCGATCTAGTTGTCATTACCAGTCCGGAGATGATAGGGTTTCAGGTACACACATAGAAGTGTACAGATTTTATTCGTGTAGATTTCTCAATTTTTTCAAAATCAATATGAAAAAGTCCAATTCTTAAAGTTGGACTTGTTTACCTCCTTTTTATAGTAACTTACAACCTATTAATTAGATTTCTAAAAAAAATTAATTTTATTATTTTTTTTACAAATGTTATTTTTCGTGTGGTTTTTATCTCTCTTATTTAAAAAAAACAGCTTTGAGTTACTGAAATGGTATCTTTAAAAATATATTTAAATATGACGGTAAAATGTTTTGCATTTTCAATTTCATACTTATTTTACAGTTCCTTTTTAATTAATATGAACATTTGTGTTAATAAAAATGCAGCATATCAACACTTCAATTAATAAATATAATTTTTACACGAAACACATTCTCATCAAAAGTTAAATTTACAAAAGATAAAGACCTCAAACACACGGAACTTTTAACACACGGACTAATCCCTATAAAATATTGGATTCAAGAAGATGCTAAAGTGAAGAAAGGAATGTGTTTGATTGGCAAACATTTACTCAAAGTAATGTTTCTGGTCACTTTGCCCAGCAAGAAACAAGCTCCTTGCTTTACTTCCAATTTTCCAGACACACTGAGCCAGGTCGTTCGCAATAAGAGTGAATTAAGGGATTAAATCGAGTGTCTAGGAAGATAAAAGTTTTAAGAAGATTCGGCAAGTGATTATACAGCAGAATTAATTTAATGAAGTTGTCAGTTTGATACTAATTCAGGGTTTACAAACTTTGAAGATTTTTACCACTTTTAGCATAAAAGTCTGTATTTTATAAACGGTAGATGTTATCCTAGTTAAACAATGGATTTTAAAAGTAAGTGGTTGCAATCTTTTCTCATTTTTTTTTTTGTTTTGTTGCTAAACATGTTGTTTTATAAAATTTCATCTCCTTGGAATTATTTATCAAGAGAGTTACGACTTAGAGCAAATACCGTCTAAAGCTTCCACTCGTAATTAAAAGAGCTCTTATAATACGATGTTGCTATGAATATTTTTATGTAGCGATGGAAAGCGATGCTTCATTGGGCTTAATTGTAAGTGGTATTCTAAATATTCATAAAAATATATAACTAGTTAATCCTACTTTAAATATTGACATCTTCATTGTGTGTATATAGATTTAAAAAAGGTTTTGTTTTTTGTTCTCATAGTTTTATGAAAATGGTAATACTTTTCATACTTCTTTTATTATTCTATCTGCTGCAACGAAGTTATTGCTTTTACCTAAAGCTTAAGTTGCTTGCAATGCTACGACAGAAAAGTCTTTTAAGTTAGTTTTTAACAAATATTGCAAAAATTTAAAATACTTTAGAAATATGTTGATTAATTTTTAAAGGGACACCCTTATATGCACTTTATGATTTCATGGTTTCTTTTTTGAAACTTTAACTTTAATGACCAATTACATCTTATATTAAAGTAATAAAACATGTTTCTCTAATGCGGTACACGTCTGCTGTATTTTTCAGACCTTGCTTGACAAATATATCGTCATATAGTTCCAATTTATTTCCTTGAAGAATAAGTTCTTATTACATTGTATCTGGCGCACGGATGCTCCGCTTCAGTTTGTGCCTTTTCTAGTCATAATTTTCCAACTGAACGAATATCATTTGAAGACAGATTCTTTTAACAATCACAACCGATTGTGATACATTAAATGTTCCCGTGGTAAGTTTTGTTACGGACAAAACTTATTATATTAAAGTTGACAAATTTATATCTACATTTCCGTGGGAGGGTAAAGAGCAAACGTTTCATCTTTCTTTTCTTAAGTTTTCGTCATGTATTCTACTTAAACCTTTTTGTGCAATATATATATATATATATATATATATATATATATATATATATATATATATATATATATATATATATATATATATATATATATATATATATATATATATATATATATATATATATATATATATATATATATATGTAGTAAGTGTTCCTAAGAAACACCCCCAGAAAATGTAACACAATATTTTTTATCCCAAAACGTAGGCACTGTATTGTACATTGCGTATATGCAGTTAAAATGGTAAATTTGAAGTGATTGCCTTGATCTTTCGCCATTCAGTGCAGTGATTTCAGTTTTGACAAGGAATAGTTGTAATACCAAGGTAAAAATATGTATAAATTTTCATGAGTTTAAATTCGCAGAATGAAACACTTTTCTGAAAGATCTTTTATTCTTTCCACATTCTTTAACACTGATAAATTCCACGAAATAATAATTATATGTCGTACAAAATGGTGGCCATATGGATGTTCCTCAGGTGGAAAAAATGAAAACAAATGTTGTAAGAATTTCTTGGTGCTCCACTGTATTGTTTTTTTTTTTTTTTTTTTTTTATTTACAGATTGCTTTGCTATGCTTTTTCATAAAAACAGCTCCAAAACAAGTGAATCAACCACATTTCCAAATCGAAAAAATGCTTATTGTAAATTTTCCCTTAATGTAATTTTCTTGTAATTGAATTGTTTTCATTGATTTAACATTCCATCACTGTTCTGGAAATAGGAAAAGTTTTCCGTTGTTTTTTGTTTCACATTTTATGTGTTCATATTTTTAAAATTTGGCACACATTTGTTTTCACAAATAATAATAATAATAATAATAATAATAATAATGAAAGTGTGAAATAAGGGTTGATGCCTCTTAATTGTCTTCAAAGATCAAAATATGTCCAAAATTGTTTTTTAAAAATTGCACCTACAGTTTTGAAATGGTTCAAATGAGTTCCACTTGAAAAATTTACTTTTTGTTTGAACTATATCTTGTTTTTCCACTTTTTTTTTTCTTTGTTTCGTTTTTTTCTATTTATTTTTACTTTGAACAGCTCAGAATAGACAACATTTAACTTAGCGGAATTGAAATCATGCAGCAAAGGTTGCATTAAAACACGCTTTGAAAAAAAACTGTTCCTTAAAACAACACATTTCTAACACTACTGACGGAGAAGTATTTCAAAATTTGTTCAAAATAATTAGTAAACCTAATATTTTTGCACCAAGAAATTGAAAAAATTACAAAGACTGAATACATTTTTGTTCCGAGAGATGCAATTGGAAAAGGAAAAAAAAAAAAAACTAAAGAAAATTTGAAATTAATGCGTTTGTATGCTTAATACTACCAAATGTAATAATTAGATTTGTTTCAAACTACGAATTCTAGATTTGTTTTTGTTTTGTTTTTCACACAAAAATGTTTAAAAAAATGCAAACGATTTTATTTTTGATAAAAAGGAATAAACAGCTGCAAATCTCCAATTTTTTACATTATTATGATTCTGCATCATTTAAAGCCGGAAAAATTAAGAGTTTTGTGCATTTGATAAATAAAGTATAAAGAAAGAAAAAAAAATGGTGTTTTTTTCTTCTTTCTTTTTTGTCTGTTCTCCAGTACAATTTTAAAAGCATGAAAAAGGTAATATGTATTATTGGAAAACATGATAATATTAATGCTTCAAAACAGATAAATAGAAAATGATAATATGGTTCTGAAATTAAGAGTGATTGTTAGTGAGAGTTGTTGTTCAGACTCATATTAGCTTTGAATGGCATACCCCGATTTAAACAAACCTTTTTTCATTAACAATTTCTTCGATAGAACACTGCATTCGCCGATATTATTTTATTTTAATATTTTTTTTCTTTTCAATTTTGAATACTTTTAAACATTTGAAAACCAAAAAGGGTAAATAAAGACACACATAAATCTAAGAAACGTATTAAAAAACGTGTTTATTTCAGAATTAGCACTGCTTAAATGTATTTTTATCTCCAGTAAATTTAAAAAATATATATATTTTAATTATAGTTTAAGATTTTTATTCTTAATTTACTGTTTTCTGAGAAACATAAATTATAAAAATCAAGTAGCAGTTATTCGTAGATTGAGCATTCCCAAAAATCAGTAACTAAATTAATGTGGATTGAATTCAAAGAGCTATAAAATTGTAAACTTTATTTTTATATTAATTATTGTATATACATAAAATCTTTATTTTCTCATAAAACTTTGTATTTTTTTATTTTTGTTTTTTGCAACGATTTAAAAGTGAAAGTAAAAAAAAAGAAAGCAAAGTTTTCCTTGTTTTATTTTGACAGCAATCAAAATAAAATTAAATTTCACATACAGATAAAAAAAAATTAATGTATTTTTATTAAAATAGGTTTTTCCATAAAAATTATATAAATCGGTCTTTCTTTATTTAACTATATTCTCTCTTTATTTATTGAAACTGGAAATTTTAAGAGTATTTTTAAAAAATCATTCCTTTCTATAATTTGTTACTTTTATCTTTCCCACTACATAAAAAGAAACTAAATATAGTATGATCTATTAAAAAATAAATAGGTTCGTTAGAATTTATTGAAACATGAGGACCTCGTTTTTACGTTTACTTACTTTCTTTCTTTTGGAAGATCGTTCGTTTCAAAAAATTGTTTTCATACACATAAAGGGTATATTACGGTAACGGTGTATGGGAGCCTAAGAAAATCGAGATAGGTATATGGCAAGAATTTGAAAATTGATGTTCACATTCAAGACATTAAGTTCGTTTAGCTCTGGACGAAATTCTGGAAACCTAGTGTACCGAAACTTGCATTTGAAATTTTAAATTGAGGAAGTATTGCTATAACGTGCTATAGTACATTGGTTATCATGAATATGCACGTGTGCATAATTTTAACAAAATAGTTTATTCATATTTTCCCTTTTTTATGCATTAAATGTTGGAATTTACTGACGTCCATAAAAGAGAAATTAAATTTGTCGTATCAAATAATGGTTGCACTATTTTTTTTCAGAAAGCATTTTACTGTTAAATATCATATCTGAAACAATTTGATACTTTAGCCAACTGAGAGAGATACATAACTGATGCTGAAAAATCGATTATAGTTTACAGGAAAGTCGGTTTATTTCATTTTGTAACAATGTCCAGTATTTCTTCAGTTTTTACATTTGTCACGTATTTTCAATAGCCGTGTCCATTAAACAGATTTCGCGCAGTTTCATGACTCTACATTGCCCTTCTCTGATGCAAGGTAAATCTAAAAGAAAGTCTGCAACAACAGCTGGTTATTTTTCGCAGCTTTTAGCAATTTGGATTTAAAACCTTATTTTAAAATTTGTTGTTTAATTTTTTTTTAACCTTGTAATATTTTTCACTCATAACCAAATACACGTTATACGATTTTAATATGTTGCTTGACAATGTTAAAGGACTTTTCACGTTTCTTATGCTTCAATATATGTGTGTATATTTGTATACTTTACTGTGTCAGAAGAGATTAAAATTTATTGTAACTCTTGGGAAATTTAAAATCAAACCGAAAAACGGCTAAACCGTTGCTGAGCTAATATTGTTAAGTATAGTTTTGTACGTACATAATTTGTATTTTTACTCCCCAATCCCCAAAACAAAGCAATATTATAAAACAAAAAAAAATAATAATAATATACAAGGTGATTTGCTGTTGTTGTAGTTCGTTACTAGTGGTGAAACAGATATTTTTCTCACCTGGCCCAGGTTTCATATTTACGTTTATTACTAAGTTTCCACTATGAAACAAACTTACCTCCTTCATGTCTCTACGTGAAGAAACTAACAGTTTAATTATGTAGTAACAGATGCCTGACTTTTAAAGCCAACTTTAAGTGTTTCAGATAATGTAGAACATAGATCTATGTAGCATCGCTGTTTTGAAAAACAATGCATGCATTAAAACACAATTTTCCTTTCGTAAAACATATAAAAACGCCATGTTCTGTAATAAAAATGCCGCATTTCGTTTTGGTTGAAATGGGACATTAAAAATATATATCTTGTTTTGTATTACAACAAAAAAATTGTGATTCCAAAAGTCTTTACGGATTTTAGACTTGGTTAGTTTTACCCTTTGCTCAGGGCCCATTTATAAGCTTTCGGGACACTGAGCAAGAATTTTGTTTGTTGCCCCCCACCCCATATAACTTAGAGGTGAAATAATAAAATATTTTAATATTTGAGTTTCACGCGCCCATGTCAGAATTGGAAATACCTTATATTACAATGTACATGTGCACTATTAGAAGCGATACATGTACAAATATATAAATAATGTAAGACGTCGTAAAATTTTACCTGGCTGCAATTAGATATTAATATTAAAAGTTTCTATGATATAACTTTAAAACGGTAATGGTAGTTTAAGTAAGGAGTTAAGCGAGGAGTGACGTTGGGATTTGCGAAAATGATAAAAATTTTAAGTAGAGTTTTTTTTTCTAGATTTAATATTTAAATCTTGCGTTTCGAAATATCTCTAATTTTTAAATAGCTAAAAATTCAGTGCTCCGAAATTTTGGTGTCTTGATCCCTAGCTCCATTAGCCCATGCCTTAATCTTGCTCTGCCTCTGCTGCCCACCGTGATGCTGAGGTCCCATCCAATTTCATCCTTATCTTTCCCAATAGGCGAGTTATTTCTTTGTTGGCCAGTGTGTGATTTGATGAATTATGCCTACTTTACATTTAGGTTGTTGGAACTGACACAAATTAGTAATTCAGGCACATAGTTTTAGTAATTCAGGCACAAAGTTGCAAACCTTTTTTGGGAAGATATAAAATTAAAAAGCGAATATTCACTTTATATGTGTTAATCACATTAGTCTTTACCATTTTGATCTTATACATATTTTTTTTCAATCGTAAATATTAGTTTGAGCAGTAGAGGGATGAAAAAGTGAAACATTTAACAAATAAATCCTGTTAGATGCTTAACACTTTGTTTAACTATACAGTGAAGTCAGGTACTATTATGTTTCATTATGAAGGAAATACTGATTGTCCTATTGATTGCAGATGGTTTGTGAAAACAGGACAAGTTTATTACAACGGAATGGGAAGTGTGCTTGCCTGTGATAGCTCACAGTTTTACTAGTGAACTACATATGCTGTATAGTTCGAGGAATGCCGTACCTAGTGAGCTAATAATGACGGATTGGGTTGTGCCACTGCATGTAAGTTTGTAATTTCAATCTTAATTTTTCATTGGGCAGAGAGTATATACGCAAGTTGAGAAAAAATATAATAATATTTTATATTTTTTCTCAACTGGTTCTCAAAATAGAGAAAATTACAGATTTTTTACTTTGTAATTGTTCTTTTTTTCCCCAATTGCAATTTTCTTAAAATAGAGAAAATTACAGATTTTTTAAACTTAACCGTACCATTACAAATCAGAAAAAGAAAAAAGTTTGAAATACGTTTTGGAAACAATGCAGATCTTGCATTGAAAATTTAACAACCTTACTACTCATAAAGATAAATAATCTATTACGTTCAGATTGATGTATTAGTATAAACTATTGCTGTTAGAGAAAAAATCTGAAGCATTAATAAGTAACTCAACCATATTTAAAATAAAATTTAAAACTAAATAAAAGTATTATGTTTGAAGGCGCCAAACTAAGAAAACAATTTTTTATAGTGACAATGTGATTACGAAGGCAGAGAAAATTTGAAATGGTTAAAGTAAGAAATTCTAAGATAAGAACTGAAAAAAGAAGAAAAATTATATGTGATGATTTGCGTGTAAAGATTTTCTCATCGTTATTTTTATAGCAGTTTTTTTTAAATATATATATATATGATTTTTTTATTGCAATGGTGTTAACTGTTAACTAAGTAAAACAAAATTAATTTTTTTAAACCAGTTTTTCTATTAAAAACGAACCATAGCCTTAGTAATAAAAAAATACGTTATTTTAAAATTTGTTTAAAAATATTATACTTAAGAAACTATTGAAAACTTTTATAACAATACGACACCACAAAGTTATTCCAAAGATATTTAGGTAATATTTAAGGGGAAAAGCTACAAACAATAGTGTTCCATAGCAACGTATTACACATGTGCTTCTGTTTAACCTACTTTTTTTGCGGCAACTTTTTCGGGCATATATTTCAGTTGATTACAGATTTTGACTTATTCAAAAATTTACATACTTATTACTTAGTCCAAGAAATTTTATTACCGTCAATAAACAATTTTTAAAACATCAATATTCGTCAAAATTTTTATTTGATTAAAATGTATCAAATGTCATAGATTATTATTTGTAATGGGAGAAAGGGGACAAAGAAATTACATTATTTTGTTTATCAGTCTAGTATATCCTCAATCATCTTTAGGCAAACAAATATAGCGCTCCTTTTAAGCTTCTGTAAGCTTCAGTAATAGTTTGTTTATGAATAGTTTGTTTGTTTAAAAATAATATAAATTGGTTGGAATTTGTGGGTGAAATGGGAAAGCATGCTAAACATCGGTCTGTTTCTCTATTTTTGTTACATACATGATTATAAACTGTGGCGTGAATTTTGTTATTTACTGAAAGTAAGAGTAGAGTGAAAGATAGAGAGAAAAGAAAGAGAAAGAGATGTCTTACCCAGAAGCGGCGACAGATCCTTGATTTTTGAGTGCTGGGGCCAGAAAAAGCAAAATACAAAGCATCAACGAAGCAATCATCCCCTCTTTCATATTGGCTACGCCATGGATCGCGACCGAATCTCAAGATTGAACGCTGGAATGAATGAAAAGGTCCAGTTTGCGGACCCAGCAGGCAGCGTGCGCGAAGGAAAAGTTTTCCCTGCCAGCCAGCTTTAGACCAGGTACTGCCGCAGCACACCCATTCGCAAGCCCTTCCTGCCCCAGTCCAGATTCCGATGGAGGGTTGTGGCCAGCAACTGAGAAAATGGGAGCAAGACTGGATCGATCTGTGGACGGACCGAGAGATCGCGAGAGACTCGCGCGCCCCCTAAGCGAACCTCCCCCTTAACCAGAACCCCCCTCTCGGGGAACTTCGGCCAACGAATCCAATCGATTTGAAAGGGCCCGCGCGCAAGCACACGGCGCAATCTTCCGCAGTCCGCACTGCTTGCTGGGACTTTTCGTCACAAGTCTTTTTACCTCTCACCTGCTATTTCATTCACTCCACCTCCCCCAGTTCGAAACTCTTTTGCATGCCACCATCACTACTGAACAACAGCAAGCCCCGCCCCTTCGTACATAATGGCTCACAGCCCGCGAAATTTAAAAGCCGATCAAGCTTCACGGGAGGGGAGCAGGCGCGGGAATATCGATTATCGCATTTTTCGACCGGAGAACATCTTAAAAGCCGTTATATGCTTCAAAGTGCTTTGCCATGCATTCCTCAAAACTTTCCCAATCGGTTCTTCAAATAATTAAGGTACAAATTTGGGACATACATTTTAAAATCAGTCCCGATCCGCTGACATAAGTAAGAGTAACTACCCCTTTTGCCAAATCTATCTCAAAATTTTCAATTCAGCTACGTGGAATCAGAAATTAAGAGCCCTGTCATTCCAATACTCCATAACGCCAAATATACTCCCCAAATTGCGGTGTCAAAAATGTCAGTTTACTATAACCGACTTTTGAGAGACATGATACATATTTTACTACGGTCTTCTTATTTCATTACTTGTAAAAGAAAAAGCGAAAAAGATTATATCTTAATATTGAATTACTTTTTTGGATAACGACCCTGTTTTTTAATATCAATAAAATTTGCTGTATAAAAAGTTTTCTCTTATAATAAATATTTGAAATTTTTTTCTCAGCTTTCAGTAAATTTGGTCTGCATATTTTTCTAAGTTTTGATTAAAAATCGATTGATTATCATTATTTGAACACCGTTAATCAATAACACTAGGTAACAATATTAAAGAATTGACGCCTTATAGTGTCTGTACGAGCTAGCATTACATAGAAAATTTTCACGAGAGGAAAAATTCCCAAAAGGTAAAATTCTGAAATCATTTACCCGTTTTGGTTTAAAAAAAAAAAATAAATACATTATCATACGTGTAAAATGCAAATGAGTTACCCCAAAACCGTTTGAACTACTGCAATAGCAGGAATACAAATAAATATTATATAATAAGCGATGAAATTTAAGTTAAAGAAGAATAGTACTACAGAAGAACAGTACTGTGATGGATCTGTGTTTATCATAAATTATTGAATTCATGAAAAACTATTTACAATATTTTAGTTTGTATTTTTTCTTCTACTTGGTTTTACACAATTGGAAAAACATTATCTACATAAGTTATTTTTCTGTAATGTATTGTTTTTCCCGAATGCCGAGAAATTTCACTCCTTTTTCTATTTACGTATCTACTCTATAGATCTTATAAATTAAATAAGTCACTACAATGTTTTAATCTTACATTAATTTGTTACATGAGGCAGGTAGAAGCAAAAGGATGTCGGTGAACATTTTCCAGCTTTGAATAAAACGCGTTTAAAGCTCCGGTCCTAGTTTCATTGAAATATTTTCTAAATCATGATTTTTAGCAGGACCTACCAGGTATGTTAGTGCTATCTCTTATCTTAAATTATAGGCGAGGTTCACCTACCATGTGTACTAGTTTTCTCCAAATTTTTAATTCCGGCACTTACAACCCTTTGCTTCTCACTGCCTCATATGACAAAAGATACAACTGATATCAAAACATTCTAAATTATCTGAAATTCTCTTAATTTATTTTTCTTATTTTAAAAGTATTGCACCCTATACAGAAAATTCAATTATAGTGGCAAATAACATAAAAATAGCAATTCAAACAAATTATACATTTAAAATATTAAAACAACTTTAATTCATAAAATGACGTGTAGAAAATATCTAAATCACAACAATAAATATTAAAACTTTGTAAAATGACTCCTAAAGTCTTATTTGGGTCCACAATTTCACAATTTGGGTTGAATTTACCATATCGGGGCAGTCAGTTAAATTATTTAGGACCATGCTAATATTGAAATATTATCTTCGTAAATAATGCTCAATTCTGTCATCTTGGATTTAATATCTATATCTTTTTTAAAGCATCTGTTTTTTAGAGGAGTTTAACAAATACTTACGCGAAAAACATCATTTGTGAATGTTTGCAAACTCCAACCTTTAGCTAGTATAGGCTTTTCAGAAAAACAGACAAAATGTGCAGCTAAGTAATCTTTGCAAAACTTCGATTTAGACATACAAGCGCTATTATTGCAATAGGAGCTCTCGAAGTGCGAAAGCAATTAAAGAACAGGAAGGTGGTGTTGCTGGTTCTAAACTGTAAGAAAATGAATGCTATATATTTAGGCTTTCGAAGCAGTAGAAAAGAGTCATTTCTCTTACATATCCATCAAACTAAGAATTCCGTTACACAACCAATCCTAATCTAATTAGATTAGGCTTATAAGCTAGGTTATCAATATAGATTTGACTTTCACTTCACTGTTGGATAAAATTTACGATTGAGGGATACCTTTTGTTTCTGTTACTTAGAGCCAACATTATTAAGAAAAAAAATAATATTTAACGGAAAATTAAATTCAGTACTCTGCGATTAGGATCATTTGAGATTGAAAATTCAAACCTAGTTTCTAAAAATTTAGATTGCTTCCACGGGATGTCTCCTATTATAGGGTTACACAAAAATCATCCTAGAAAACAACATTTTACGTTTCAGAAATTCATTATTTTGAACACTAAGAACAAATTATACTCCATTTCATCAGTTATCAGAGAAGATCTTAATTAAGGAATTTTTGGTACGGAACCACCACCGTTATCTTCAATCTTGATGCACTTTTTCAGAATTCCAATTCCAGATTTGTAACCGCTTTACCATGAGTAGGATCCCGTAAATTACAGTTTGACCTGTGCAAGAGTTTTTCAAACAAGGGATTACTAAAATTCTAGAACGAGATGTATTGGAACAGCATGAGGAACTTGTAAGCTCTAATACAAGACTATATTCTATTTAGGACTTGAAAATAATGATGTTGCATTCTTACACAAGACCTTATATTAGTTTTTGCTTTTTCTGGCTACATTTTCTCCCATGTATTTTGTAATCTCTTATCTCGCTGAAACAAACACTCACGTAAAATTTCAATTGACTCATAAAATGTTGTCTAATTTCAAATATTTTACATGAAATTGGGTATAATACAGCAGTAGGTATGTTTTACCATTAGTGAAAAGTGCAAGTCCAAGTAGTTTCTTTCTGCACTACTATTCTGAAGCGCTACTTGACACATTTTGCTGATAATTACATCACGTCCTTCAATTTATTTTTCTCTATATTGAGAAAAATGAGATAATTTCATGAAGGAGAAAATCTCAAGTCAAACTGGTTATTTAAGTTGCTTTGAGCATCGGTTAGATCATTTACAAGAGTCCCGTGGTGTTGTACTTCTATAGAATAAAACAAGTAAGAAGCGCATGGCACGAACACTTTAAACCCAAGACAATAAGAAAATTCTGATTAAAAGTAATGTAAAGCAATTTATTTTATCAGGGACGTAGATGATACTAGCTTAGACAAAGAAATTGGTGATAAATTCCGAAAGTAAAACCTGTCATTTTGTATAAATGTAAAAATTTTCACCATGTATGTGTATTGACTCGTAATGTAATTTATAACTTATTAAAAATTTATAGGATGAAAGTAGATATTTTTTTATAATAACACCTTTTGTAGATGATCTTTAAAAAAAAAGTGTGTCTTAAAGATAATTTTTGTTTTACACTGTAAAAAAATTCCGATACGTTACTGGTTATCTCCGTGGAAGGTATCGGGATTTCGGAGGTTTTCACCTATTTCCCCGCAAAATCAAGTATCTTCGCAAAAAAGTTTCCTGAATTGCTAAAAGATGCACGAATGCAGTCTTTTCACTGTTGTGAAAGATATTTTTTGCTACCAGTTTAAAGATTGACTGAGCATGTTTATGAGGTGTATCGGCTTAAAATTGATCACGGCCCGTCCAGATTGACTGAACTCCAAATGGGAGCAAATGAGTGACTGGATAGCTGCAGCCTTGCGAGACAGGAATTGCAGGCATATTGATATGCCTGGCTCTTACTTGCAAATTTCGCGCAGCTTTGACCGTGGTTGCTCTAATGCTTTTGGGGCTTTCTTGGGAAATTCGGAAGGCTCTGATAAGATACATAAAACTTGTTTCATTTTTCTAGAAGGTTCACGTCTGGTTTTAACAGGGGAGATTTCACAATATTTCAGAAAGGTTACTGACTTTTATCGGAAAACGTTCCTGGTTTTTGTAAGAAATGTTACTGGTTGAAATTGGGCATCATCAGCTGCCTATTATTTTCGAGGAACGTTTCTGAATCGTTTTTACAGTGTAGTTTTTTTGAGATTAAGAAAATTTACTTCCAAACTTTAGTTAATAAACAAGAAATGGCAAGTATTTGCTATAAATTTTAGAAGGATTTCAAAATAAATTAATAAATAAATAAATAAAATAAATAACTACAAAATAAATAATTAATTAAAAATAAAATAAAATAAGTAATAAAATAAAATAAATAAAATAAATAATAAAATAAGAATAGAATAAAATAAATAATGAAATAAAAAATAGATGACAGCAGATATGAGTGGTGTGGAGCACCGGGTACATTTGGTAAAGAGTTCAGTTGATACAGGAGTTTTAGTTTTCAACTGCGTGTGTCTCCAGGACTGAGAGACACACGCAGGAATGAGGGGGGCACATGCAAATAAGCTTAAGTCACTTATAAACACGATTGAAAAATACAGAACAAGCATCAAATTTCAATGAAAAACTCTTTAATATGAAACATATACCAATTACAGTCAGGGATTTGTAACTTATACTGTATCAGTTCAAATTGTACAGTAACTGTAAATAATGAAAGATTTTTTCCATATTATATAACTCTGCTGACTGTCAAATTTTTAAGTTTCATAGCATGTTCTAATCACTGAATCTACAAAAGAAAAACTTATAAGATTAAAAAATACAAAGAATATTTTATTATGCAAAATTTATTATTGCTATATAGTGCGTTTAAACTTCTTACGGAACATGATGATGAATTTTAAACTAATTTTGAACTTCAGTTTTAGTTAAGGGAAACTAGTCCGTCCTTTCTTCTCCACAAAAATATTATAATATAACTCTAAATTATGGGCCTACTATTTAGAAACAAAAAAAAATAAAAAATACTAAAATAAGTAATTAATTATTTAACAACATTATTATAATAATTAACAGAAAATTTACAAACTGACTGCAAAAAATTAATAATTATAAATCTGTTTTAGCATTTATAATAAACTTGCACTAATATTTATATTACGGGGAGGATATGGGGACCGTTCACATGTGCTCCTACATGTTGTGTTCACAAGTGTCCAGTCATCTATCTTTAGAAGAAATTTTCAAAATTAGATAACTCTTAATTTAATTAAAAAACTTAAACATTGTCATAAATTTCCTTGAATGTGTATACAATAGTTTGCAAAAATTAAGTTTGGCTCATTAGCTTAAAATATGTTTTCACTTGAACTATAATAGCGATAAAATTACATACAACACATGCTGAAACAAAGAAGTTGTCAACACATAAGCATAAACTGACTCATTTCTCTAAAAGTTTGGCCAGAATTGTTACCGCTATTACTTGAGAATTTTTCAAGACTTTTTGCTTGACGTCATCCTACTAAAACATATCAAGTTCAAATGTGCTCCTTGCTCACATGTGACCCCCTTTCCCCAACTATATCCAAATATTTTTACAGAGAACAAATTTTGTCAAGATACTTGGAAAACGGAACTTATTTTTGACTGCTTACATTGTTCTTTATCGCTTCTTGAAAAGTCGTTAAGTTTGTTAACACAATTTGCTACATCCACGTATCATGAAAGCATAATCTAATCCATACATGCTGTGTAATGTTTTTTTATAATGTTCTTACAGATCGCAAACGAAAAATTAATGTGGAAAACTTAACACGCTTTAAATATTATAACTAAAGAGCAACATTTTAATTTAACACAAAAACATGAACTCTAGTGTGTGAAAAAATCTCAAAATGGACGAAATTCACCTGTATGAGCAAATCATTCATGTTTGTCTAATTTAATATAAAACTATTTGAAGTGATTTTAAAGTAACACTGGTTTGCATGGCATTGAATGTCATTACTATGTTCTCCGTTTTGAGAAACTTAATTTGAAAGCAAAAAAGTACTCAAACATTGGAAGAAAATCCCAAACCTTTTAAAAGCTTTTATTGTTGTTGTGTTAAAAATATTTTTATTTGAGCCTACCGAACATGATTTGAAAGTTGCACTCTTGGCAAAATAAAGACAAAATTCCATATAGTCTATTCCAAAGCATTTGGTTTCTTTTTAAACTTAACTGATTTTTATTAGGGGAGAGGAGGGAGGATTGGGACACGTTTCACATAAATGATTCTTATTCATAATCCTCTACTTATTCATAAATGCAAAAGCTCACACAATAAACTTGCATATTATAACTACATTTTTAAAATATACACAATGTTTAAACATTTTATTATTTTCACACTTGACTAATTACAAATTTCAAGAATTTTGTCCCATTCCTCCCTCCTGGGTGGAAGGAGTGGGACATGATTATGGGAGGAGTGGGACACATTTGAAAATTACAGAAAAATTAGCGAATGTCATAATTTGAAAGGTCCACATTAAAAGAAAAACAAGACTGTGCTCTACTAGTCCCACCAACCAATTGTGGTGGCGGTAATTTCATGATAATATCTGTTTTATCAATTATGCTATAGTCATCCTGTTGAGGAAAATTTGAATTTCATGTCCTCTCATAAATTTTGCATTGTAGCTTTCAGTATCATAAATGCGCTCCACCCTTGCAACATAGTTAGGGGGGGGGGGGGGTAGCAATTTGCTTCTTTTTGCTGACAATGGAAGGGGGGATGTTTGAGTGATGCTTACGTAAGACATTTTCAAAAATCTTAAATTGTAAAAAAAAAGAAAACTAGAAAAAAATTTCAAATGGCTAAGTTCTTTTAAAATTGTGATCTAAGAATTTTTCTTAAATAAGGAAATTAAACAAGCATTTTTTTTAAAATTAAGTCTCAATTTTTTTAAATTGAATTTTTACTGTTAAAAAAGTGGGGGGGGGGGGTTGCGATTTGCATATTTCTGATGACAAGGGGGAGGAGAGGTCAAAAATTGATAAAAACATGCTTACGTAATATTTAAACAGTCCCTTTACACAAGGGACATATTTATGGGGCATGTCCCATTCCTCCCTCTACACATTGCTTCTAAAAAATAACTTGTCACATAAACCATGCTGGTTTTAGGCTTAATTAAATTGCAGATAAGCATACATTATATACTTAAGATTACAATGATAATATATTATGTTAGTTTTACAAATTACATAAATAAAGAAATAAAACTAAAAATAGATTATAAACTTACTTTGGAGGTGAGAAATTTAGCTTTTTCCAACTATTAACTGAAACTTCCTGCTGGATAAAATGCAAGTATGAAACAAAAAGGAGCTATAAACAGGCCCTCTAGTGGTCAAACTGACAATAAAATAAAGTGATTTATTTTGCCATAATTTTAGCTGTCCCACTCCTCCCACTGTCCCATTCCTCCCTCCTCTCCCCTATTAGTTGCCAACTATAAAATACATAAATTTAGCAGATTTAGACATTTTAATATTTCTATAATTTACTAAAAGTGAGTTTAAACAATCAAGCACACATATGATTCCTCCTATTTTCTACATTATACTTTAGTATTTATATTTTTAAGACTTATTGTTTTTACTTCTTTCAGATATGCTAATCATAAAGTTACTTCACTGCATATTGAAGTAGCATAAATATAGATAGGTAGTTTGATCGTTTAAAATGAAAACCGTTGGAAAGAACTTTCCTGCCATATTTTAAAAATTAATATAGAAAATATTTGACATCGATATCAAGAAGAATCATTTAAAAAAAATATCATTAGCAATGTAATGCGCCCAACCGTGACATTTAGTTAAAATATAATAAAGGTGAAGTTTCCAGATATTAATTTATAATAGTAGCTTTTATATTATAATATATTGGTTGTAATATCTTCAGAAAGTTCTGCTACTTTTTACTTTGTAAAAATAGGTATTGAAATAAATTTTATACTAATTCCACATCTAATCAAATGTCTAACTCTCACACAGACACTTTCATAAAAGTTTTATGGACTTGAAATAAAACTTTCCTTGAACTTTGACATGTTTGTGACATTCACTTAGAACAATTATTATTATTTTTTTAAGTTTTTGTTTATGAAGGTAGTTTTTAAATAATAACATATGATCTGTAAATACTTTCTGAGAGTATTCCTATTTTTTTTTACTTTGTTTACGTATTTTTTATCGTAACTTATAAAAAAGAAAATAATTCAAATTCCCAAAGCAGTCAAATGTTTAACCCTCAAACAGACAGTTGTATGTCAGTTTATACGGGCGTGTAACTTTTTTTAAGACCAATTTAAAATGTCCTTGTAAAGTGATATGTCTCATTCGTCATTTTCCAAAATCTTCTTTAAAGAAGAACGAGTTAGATATTTCACGGGAACTGTTTTCATGATTGTTAAAAATTGACTATAGCATGTGATGTGAAGTGAAGAACTGTCATATTTTCAAGGAACATGAAATGCATTGCTCAGATGGTTATGGAGGACTAGTTAATTAAAAAATACCTCATTGTACTAATTTTTTTTGTAAGATAATTCAAAATCCGTTTTTAATAATAGGTGCAAAATCAATTTCATACGCAGGACATGATGGGCAGAAAGACTGTTTCTGAATGCGTCTTCTGCGCATTAGTTAAATGAATTAAATACGATTAATAACTTCATAGGTGGCAAAAAACATTTTCAGTTTTTATTTTTGACTTTGTCTACACCAGTCTGTTTTTCTGCAATGTGCGACAATATAACTGGGTAAAAATTAATCTCATAATTTCCTATTGCATTGCTTATCTCTTATGCCATTTGCTTTTTCCCACCATTTCCTTTTTCTCCATTTAGTTTGTAACATTAAAAATGTATTTGTTATTTTATGTTGTCAATCCTTTCACATTTCTGGCATATGAGGGAAGTATTTCATAACACCAAGTTATTATTAAAATACTCCAGTATGTATTAGCATGCTAATCTAGTTTTAGATATTAAATAAAAATTATATAAAGTTCAAAAACTGAATCCAAATCAAGAAAAAAAGGAAACATACAATATTAAAATATAGATTGAAAATTCCTGGGCTTGAACCAATTACAGGACAAATCATAGAGTGAGTACTTATTACAACTAGGTAACTTTGCCGTGGGCAGGTAAAGGACAGCAACTGCAAATTTTTCATTTTCCATTTTTCTCATCTACAAGATTGCTTATTTGATTTCCGCTGAAAAAAAGCGCGAAAAAAGCCCAATTCCGGCATTTCCTTATTGTTAGTATTGAATCCAAAACGCGTTTCTTCAAATATCTCGAAAACTCATTTCTACAGTTACTGCCGTTTACCTGCTAACGGCAGAACTGTAATTTTGAAAAGAAATACAGAATGTTTTAAGTTTTTTGAAAATGTTTATACGAAGAATGAAAGTCTTCGAACTTCAAAGTAAATAAAATTTAGAAATGGTAGTTTAATAACGTCTAAATTTAAACTTCACACCCCCTCCCTCCAAAAATCCTTAAAAAAACATTTATTTTGTTGAGCTTTCCTCAAAGCAGAAAAAAAAAACTAATCGAGTAACCTATTTGTATCATTCACCCCCTAAATAAAAAAGGATCTGGTAAATTCCAGGAAAAAAGAGACATGGCACCTAAATTTTAGAAAATAATATTCAGTCACTTGCCATATACTATTATCTTCAGAAATAAATAAATTTCTTGAATCTTAACCTGTTTTTCTCATATACTCTTAGTTTGATGGTATTTAGAAAGTCAAGGGCAAAATCAAGTCTCCTCTTTGTGTTTTTACAGAGCAAAAAATTTCTTCTTTTGAATTTATTCTTTTTATTTTGAATGTCTAGTAACATTTTTTCTAAGGGATTCATTTTTTTTCAACCATGAAATAGTCTATTTCTAAGGTGACAGTTTGATGTCCTTCCGTTAGAAAAATACTACATCTCAGTTAGTTCACATATTGGGCATAGATTCTATGTTTTTATGATGTTTTTTTTATGCAAAGCAAAATTATGTGCCTTGTCAATGGGGTACAGCTATAATTTTAATAAATATTTAATTTATCCGGTTTTTAATCGTAACGGAAGAACAAAAAATACGGTAACGGAAGGATATTTATCTATAACCTGATACAAGGTAAAATTTTAGAATGCTAGTAGAAAACAAACTCTAGTTTAATGTTATTAGTCACATTTAAAACATATAAAAGCAGTATTTGTACAAAAAATATGTGTGTTTTTGTTTAAAAACTAACTTTTATATATTTATTATTTTTAAATGCTTCCGTGATTTTATTTTTTCTACGGTATGTGATTAAGGGGGTATTCTAGCCTAGTGGCTCGATTTTGAGACGATTTTGTGGGCGTAATAAAAAAGAACTGCAAACATTTTTAGTATCATTTTTTATCAGTTTGTTATTGATACTTGAGAAGTATAACAGTGTTCAATAGTGGGGAAAAAATTTAAAGTTGAAATCAGTAGAGGCCGACAAAGTAGGGACTCGGAAAAAAACGGTGTCTACTGGTTGAAAAGATTCCAATCCTCCTGGTGATCTGAAATATGAAATTAAGGTTGATTCTTATTAAACAAGAATGTAGAATAGTCTGGACGTAGCCGATTTGTGAAAAAATATTTTTTGCATAAAATGGCATCTTTTTGAAAAAAAGGCCATTTTTGCCTCTTTTTTTTTAATTTTAGTATTTTTTAAACACCAAATAAACAAAAATTTAGTAACTCCTACGTGGAGACAAAACTGATAGTATAAAGAAAGTCTGTACCAAATTTCAAATAAATCGGTGCATTAGAACTTGAGATATCTTGTCAACCGCAGTGAAAAAAGTAGTTTCGAGAAAAACGCGTTTAAAGTTTGCAGTTACATTTCGGGCGGTCTTAGTATTTTAATAGTATGCTATACTTATATTTTTTGTACAGCCATCCCTGCCTTATACATTATTTCTTCCTATACCTCAAAAGCTACATTTTGGCAGATTTTTCAGCCATGAGAGCAATTTCAGCCTTCTTTTGAAGCTTTGGAAACTTGCACCTCGGAGCGTTTGTCAAACTGCTGATCTCGTTTGTTAGCTTTTTCTTTATCTTAACTAAATTAACTATAACTTCGAAAATAATTCAAATTTCCGTAAATTCTCTTTGAAGCTTATTCTTGAAGGTCTAAACTTTACTAATACGAAAAGAAAACTTTTACTAATACTAATTACTTTTACTAATAAGAAAAGAAAAAACAATCTATTTTTTTGAATTTCTAGACTAGAATTCCCCCTCACGATCAAGAAATCTAGTCTTTAAAATTCCTAAGCATATGAAAATTATTTTGGTATGACATGTTTGTAATATGAAAAGCCAATGTCAGCAAACGCGGTTGCTTACAAACTTGATGTTTATATTGGAACAATATAATATTGAAACTGCTTTCAGATTTGTTGCCACAAGTCACAGGAAAGGACTGTTGAGAGCATTGGTTTAACAGTTAAACGTACTGCGAAGAGATCAGTAAATTCAAAGATCAAATTTCAAAAAGATGTAGCAATATCCATTCTCATCCTGACACACAAAATACGCACGATTTGAACTCTGTAACAAGTTATGTTATTTATCATAGTGAGTACTTCAACAAATCGAAGGAGATTTCATTTCAAAGTCAACAGACTGACCGTTTTAATAATGTTAAAAATGAAGATACAGGTGAATCAAAAACACCAAATCATGAGAATATGCCAAAGGCTTTATTAACGTTTTAGCAAGTTTCGTTAGTTGAATGGAAGGGAAAGAAATTAACAAAGAGCAATGTTGGACAAGTACTTAATCTAGAAGATAAAGAAACAGAAATATTGTTTTTGAGAATTTATAATAATGTCGAAATGATCTTTGTGTTCCCTGCGAAAAGAGATAAATGTTTTCTGGATTCTGATAAAATTATTGAGTATTTATAGAATTCAGAACTGTATTAGATGGCTTAGGCATTAGATATCATTGTTTCAGACTGCTGTATTTGCTGAATAAATATGTGTAAGTTGAAATTTACCAAGTTTAATTGCTTTGGACTTCTTGTCCTTCCGTTGTATGCGTTAAATAATTATTTTTTTTAAACTAGAGGTGAAATTGTAATGATCGATAACTCCTGTATGTGCTCTAATTTCTATAGAATTTTCCCTTAAATAAATAAAAAAAACTTTGGGGGAGAACATGATATTGTGAAATTCATGTCTCAAAATGTCCTTCCGTTGCCGTTTTTTAAATTTGATTAAAAAAAGATAGTAACAAAAAAAAATCCTGACTTTAGCTTTTTTTAGCAATTTAATATGATGTGCATAAAAGTCTATGCATCAGTTTTTGAAAAAAATATGTATTTTGATATGCTCGCAGACAGAAATATTTGAATTTTTTTGTACAAACTGACCTTCCGTTACTGCTGGAATCTACCATCTGTCATTAAGCACTTTCTAAGAAAGACATTCAGCTCCAAAAAATGTTGTAGAAAAAATTGTTTCACCACTGTTGAACAAAATTAAGAGATGGAAGGCATTTTCCCAAATATCTAGAGAAATACTGGATAAAAACTACTGAAATTGGGTATGGATACAGCTTATAGTATGACAATAATGTGTGCAAAGCAAAAATTAAAGTTCTGCTATTCATTGGCAAGAGTTATGCCAACAGTACAATGTGGACTAAACTTCATGATGAAAGATGGCAATGAAAGTGAGGCTTGTATGGTGTGTGACCGCCTCTAGTATGGTGTATGGTCACCTCTGACCAATAGACAGCATGCACAACGAGTATGCGTGCTGTTAAAAAGAGAGTTAAGGAGTACTTGTGGGAGACCTTCCCACTCTTCCACTAAAGCTGTTTTAAACTCCGGAATGGTTTTTTTTTGGGGGGGGGGGGAGTTGGCGTATTGTAATAGCACTCCCAAGAGCATACCAAGCATGTTCAATGTAAATCAGGAGATTTTGGCGGACCAATCCATTCGGTAAATATCTTCGATTTCCAGATACTCCTCAACCAGGACAGGCCTATGCTATCGACATTTCCGCCTATAAAAATGATTTAAGGCCAAAAGCACCTCTCAAAAGACGCATATAGGGTTGTAGGATCTCCTGCTTGTACTTATGGACATTCACGGAACCAGTTTCAAACACATGGAGTAATTTGTGGCTATCTTGAATGATTCCTTCCCAAACCATCACTCCTCCACCAGCATAATGGTTCCTTTCCATGATGTTACTGGGAAGGTATCGGTCCCAGTTTCCCTCCAAATGAATATTAGCCGTAATTCAGGTATTAGACTGAATCAGGACTTAATTGCAAAACGAATGCAGCCCATTGTATCTGTGTCCAGTATTGATACTGTCTGCACCATTGTACACGCTCTTTTTTGTGGAAGTGAGTGAGTGGGATGCAAATGGCGGGCTTCCTGTAATGCAACCCTCTTTCACCAAGCCTCTTGGCAACTGTCTTCCTTGAAACTAATGTTCATGTGGTAGCATTGAGGTCCATAGACAGTTGTATCGCTGTAGACGTCCTCTGCCGCTTGGCTGTAAGTAGCAAATACTAGTCTTTATTGGGCGTTGTTGCTCTCGGAAAACCTTGTCCTGGTCTTCCGAACACTGGCCCACTGTTTTCAAACTGACTCAACAAATTTGAAAGAACGCTTAGAATTACACCCGATTCCCCAGCAACCTGATCTTGGGACTGTCCTGCCTCAAGTCTACCCACAATTCTCCACTTCATATCTTCGTCTAAACGATGATGTTCACTCTTTTCACCCAAAAAGCATTGAAAAAAAAAAAAAAAGAAAGATTATTCAAGAAACACAATACAAATCGCTACTGTGTTGAGAGTGGAATGAGCTGAGCAGATGGCTGCAGACTTTTTTACCACTTCCTGTCTTAGCAACTCCCATAAGAATACGTTAACTCATCTCAGCGACTCCAACACCATAGCGCCATTATATGGCAACCAACTGTCCAGGTTTTATGCGACATTTTTCGAGAAATGTGGGAAAATGCCTTCCATCTCTTAATTTTGTCCACAAGTGTAGATGAATTTGATTGAGATGAAGTGAGATGTGGAGTTTTCGTGCCTTTTTCTTCAAATATAAAAACACGGCAATAAAGTAAAATAATTTTGATTTAAAAGGCTTGTCACTGGAAGTTACTTCAATAGACAAACATTGTTTACAAAAAGAGTTTTTTCTAGTAGAGGCCTTATTAAAGTAAAAGACCTCGCCATATTCCTTACCGAAATAGGAGTGTTTGCGCATCTGGTACTTAGAAAAGATGGCACACTGGAAGGGTGATAGGAGAGATTGTTCGGCTTATTGGTTACTTTGTATTGTAAAATGAAAACGGATAAACTTTAAGTTAAATGAGTTACAAAGTAACAATGCAACTTTGTATTTTTTCCCCTAATTTTGCAAAATTGCATAGCTACTTTTCTTAAATCATAGTAATTTATGCGTCCTTTCTAAAAATTGTGCATTTTCTGGTTCATTAATGATTAATTTAATATGTTTGCTCCCACAAAAAGTAATGCTTGCATACAAAAATCTTAAAATAATGTCATTATAAGGTTAATGTTTGTTGTTAACAATTTAACTGTCTAGTTATCATTAAGAGTAATTTCTCCTACCTATGTGCGCAATTTCTTCGACCCTATAAGAACGGATTACACAAAATCGTCCTCATGGTTTCATTACAACTATTGCATTGCATTGGGGTTGTGACAAGAAAATAGCATTCAAAGGGCATAACCCACAAATGATTAAATAACTATACCTGAATAATTTAGCAAAACATTGATAAATAGAATATTTTTTAGATATTTTTCTGCTGAATTGTATGCAAATCCTCCTAGGCTTTCCTTGCATTAGGAATTAGTAAGGTGTCAGTAAAAATTTGAATTTGGTTCGTGGCAGTTTTTCCTGTTTAAAACGAGGTTCTTCCTAAACATAAAGTTGTTCATAAATCATTTTAAGAGGGTTTTGACTTTTATCACATACATATAAAACTATAAACTCTTCAACAAAGCAAAAACGATGTCGATGTTTCATCCTGTATGGAATTTACTATCCTTCAAATGCAAGAG
Organism: Uloborus diversus; assembly: GCF_026930045.1. NCBI lineage: Eukaryota > Metazoa > Arthropoda > Arachnida > Araneae > Uloboridae > Uloborus > Uloborus diversus. The sequence continues at coordinate 13,768,396 of NC_072733.1, read as the reverse complement.
TAGACGAAAAAAGTCCTTTAAATATATGATTTCAAAATAGTTTTTTTTTTAAATATAAATAAATCACTGACCTGTATAACAAAATCACCGTTTTAGTACAAGTTTGCAAAATACGTTGAAATAATGTGCAGAATATTTTCTATCCATACAGTTTTGGCTTAAGGAAGAAGCAGAGTATTGTTAATGCTTTAAAAGATGAGAGATTCTTTTTTTTGGTAACTCAGGATGAATAACAATATTCTTTAGTAAAGTGAACTCAGACGGCTTGGCGAGCGTATTTATTGATAATAATCTACAATATTTTATGAATGATGCGGCGTTGCCATTTATTAAATGTATAATAAAATTCTGAATAGAAAGTGTACAACATTTGCGTAAACTGGAGCTTTTTACTCCCCTAGATGATTTTACTTTAACTGCTTGGCTTTTCCATAATTAACAATGCAATTAAAAGCAAAAATTGATTTTTTAAAGGTTGTTTTATAATATTTCAATCACTACTGTTTTAATAGAAAAATGTTTTGTCAATTTCAGAATCGTATTTTGTTATTGACCAATATGATATACGCTGCTCGACATTGAAAATGAAACACCAAGAAGGAGTGGTCAGAAAGTGATGAAATTTGGAAAAAGGACAGAGACTGCAAGGAAAAAAAAATCTTAATTTCAAAATGATAGGCAGAATATAGCGCGAGAATGGCGTCGGTTCAGTAGGATGTAGGACCACCGGGGACAGCGATACACGAAGAAACACGTATAGGCATAGAGTCAATAAGGACGCGGATAGTTTCCAGAGGGATGGTTCTCCATTCCCTTTCAACTATTTGCCACAGTTCGTCTTCTGAACGAGGCAGGAACAGAGTCTGCAAACAGTGTCCAATCACATCCCACACATGTTCGATTGGTGACAGGTCAGAAGAGTATGGCGGCCAGGGAAGCATCTGTGTGCCTTGGAGAGCATGGTGGCAGATGCGATCACTGTGTGGTCGGCTGTTATCCTGCTGAAAAATTGCATTAGGTAGCCCTTGCAGGTAAGGGATTGTCACCGGCCGCAGCACATTATCCAAGTATCGTTGGACCGTCATAGTGCGCTGAATACGAACTAGAGGTGATATGGAATTTTACGCAATAGCTCCCCAAACCATTATGCCACGGTGTCGTGCGGTGGGACGTTACAGAGTTACTGCCGGATTAGATCTGTCTCCATGTCGACGCCACACACGTATGCGGCGACTATCACTGGATAAACAGAAGCGGGATTCATCCGAGAAACGACATTTCGCCATTCTGTCATCCATGTCGCTCTAGTCCGGCACCATACTAAATGTTGCAATCTATGTTGTGGGGTCAATGGCAGTCTTCTTAGCGGACGCCGTGATTGCAGACCACGTGCGACCAAACGACGGAAAATGGTTCTGGTTGACACGGGAACATTCAGGGTATCTTGCCTCTGCTGCAGAATCGAGGAACAAGTGACTTGCGGGTTTGCTACAGCTTGTCGGTGGATGCGTCGATCCACGCTTTCTGACGTCAATCTGGCTGCCCCTGCACCCCTCAATCATGCCGCATTTCGTTGTTCTAACCATCTTCGGCACAGCCGATGCACCGCGCTCGCATCCATGTGGGTATCAGCTGATATTTGACGTACGGACCAACCTCCCCTTCTCCGTCCGATCCCCATACCCCTCGTAAAATCGTCTATCTGCTGGAAAAGCCTTCGTTGACGGCGGCCTGGCATTCCCTCGTGTTACACGTATCCTCCAAGACAAAAATTAAATTTCTTCGATAATTCTCCAGTCAGAAATAACGCCACGAATATTACCCATTCTGCAAGTTCCTTCCCTTATGTCTTATTTCATGTGCGTCGGAGAGCTGCGCATTTCACATCATTTACATAAATCAGTGATGTACGTCTACTCTAAAATTTGCATAAATTTCTGAACACTCCTTCTTTTGGTGTTGCGTTTTCAATGTCGAGCAGTGTACATTATTCAACCCAGGTTAAAGCACATAGAAGCAGAGGTATGTAAATGGCAATCTTAAAAATTTGAAGATTAGTAGTACAAATGGTAGAAGAAACTTTCATCTGGTTTGGGGGTCAAGGGAGGGTACTGGTAGCCCCAGTAGGTGCTGCTATACAGAATGACTTAGTAACAACTTCATAAAAACCTATCTAGAGTTTTAACGGCACGCTTTTTACTGAAAAGGTATAGACGTTCACTTATATCCCTTTGAATTTCACTGCCGTCATTGTTTCTGCTGTTCCGTCTCTTTATTTTCCAATGACTTTTACTGTGTTTCCATATTGTTATCATTTATATATTGTTTCCCATTTTTTCAATGCACACAGATGAAGGTTTTAACTTGCATAGTTCTTCCATTGCGTCCTTTTTTAATGATAACTTAAATTGGTAATATGCCAATTTTTAAATAGTTATATTAAAATATTAATAAAAATGTATGTGTTAGAAAAGTTTTAAAAGCTGTTTGAGGTTTTACAAGTGAAAATATATAATAATATCCTTCTTTGAAACCAGCATCAAAACTGCGTTTCAGTGATAGGATGTTTTCATACTGTAACATATGTTAAAAAAGCAACATATACTATAATACTTAGACTTTTTGAGTGCAGTGAATCAATACAGAGCTGTTTTTGTACATATTTATGAAAAAAAAATGAATGTAAGTTAATGCTGTTTTTAATTAAGAGACCTTATAATGAAGGGACTGAAGCTAAATACAGTTTTATTAAACTAGAATGTATTGTGTCTGAAGGATAATGACTTTTTTAAAAATACATATCTCAAATTTAGAGTAAAAAACTTGAAATTATTATAAAATGCAAAAAAAAAAGCCAGTGTGAATACATTTACCTTGTACAGCTTAAGTTTAATTTCTAAAGTTTAAAAGGAAGTAATGTAGACCGACAAGGTGAACTAACACCCATCCCTTACCCTTAGAGAACTACTATATCTTTTCTCTCTCTTTACTAAACATTATTTTATAAGGTCACTTCTTGGAGGTATAGTCTTTTTTTTTTTTTGCTTCCACACACTTTAAAAGAGAGAGAGAGAGAAATGTTGTTTTTTCCACTGGCCGAGTTGACATTTTATAAACTGGTGCGTGCATTTTGTTCTCATTTTAATCACTTTAATTTCTATATGCAAAAGTAACAGTTCTCTCAATTATTTATATATATATAAAAAAATTAAAAAAAAAAACAATTACCTGGATCATTTAAAATATTTTTAAATGCCTTGTGGCAAATACTACACGTTTTCACCAATGTTATAAATGTTTGAAAAACAGTTTCTTCTTCAATATTCACTAGTCAATGTAGGGGAAGACCGCCTATATTGGACACCCTAAGAAAAAGAGGCCCGTGTTGCTAAATGTGAAGCAAAACAAAAATAAAAAATAGGGCATCTATTTAATTAGGAACTGCTATAGACACTTACATTTTCTGTAAATATGACGATAGTTTTTTTTTTTAATTATTATTTTTGACAAAGATGCAAAAGTTCAATTTAGGAATATATGCGCCTATATTGAACCATGCGCTTCTTAAATTGGACCGTAACGGTAAATGATATAATAACTTACTTTTGAACTGTACAGTCTTTTTACAGGATTTGCAATAGTGCCCCGGGAGTTGATTTTTGGTACACTCAATCTCTATTGGCCCCTGACGACGTAAACCAAAATACAATCCCCTGGACCATCAGGGAGAGGAGGAATTAAAGTTATAAAATCTCTTTTCAAAAAAGTTTTCGCTTTCTTTGACAGGGCTACAGCCCAGACGAAAGAAAAGGAATCAAGCTGAAATTTCGCACACACGTTCCTTGTGCCCTATTGACTTGCCTTTTGTGGCATTTGACCCCCTCCCACTCCCCCCTCGTTTTTATTCCACAAATCGTACCTTCCCGGAGTTCTAAAGCATCCCCCGAGGGGGGGGGAAGCAATGGTAATGATTTTTTTTTATATGTATTCTTGGGGGGCCATTGAGGACATATACAAAAATTCAAACCCCAGGGACATCATGGGCCGAAGTAATTAAAGTTTGAAAATCACTAATTTCCCCTAAATTCATATGTACTTATTCTCAGCTTATAGGGTTTGTTAATCTCTGACTGCAATTGCAAGGCTAGAACAGATCTAAGATCTAATGATTATTCAAAAGTTGTGTTTGGAAACGAAATTTAATCAAGACTAATAAAACAGATCCAATAGTTGCAACTAAACGTTAAGTCGCGGAAATCACAAATTTGCCACAGCGACTGAGAATGAGATGAACTTTCTGATTTAAGATTATATGTAGTTTGTTTATATTTAAGCAGCGAAACATTAATGAATAAGATTAGAATACAGCTGCTCCGCCTCCCCCTCCCAGTTTCGCCGATATGAAATTTCTTTTTTCCTGTTTTTCAATTTTGATATATTTGAGGGAAAGCAATTTTAAATGTCGCCGAAACTGGGGTTAAACTATGAAAATATTTTACGTGACATATTATATGTAACTGTACGCATATGTATATGATACATTTAACTTAAAAACTGAAAGCGAAAAATAGCACTTATTTATTGGTTTGCTTATATTCTAAAATAATGCATTTTTCACAAACATAGCACATTATGAAGTGAAAATATATGAAACACGAGTGTGGATATCAGGGTTTGCAGTAATTTGTCAATAATTAATTTAAGAAAGACTTTTGAAATGAGCTAAGTCCACGCGCATACGCAGTCGCTGTGACAAATTTGTGATATCCGAGATTTGACGTAGAGTACAGTTGCATACATCTTCTGACTCTTTTAAATTTAAAATATTTAAAGACTTGTTTTTTTTTTTTTTTTTTTGCTTAGTCATAACATACGTTATTTTGCTTTTTTAGTGAACTTTTAAACAAAACTAGGTATTAAACAAGACAAAGAGTTACATCAAAAGAAAGATAAATCACTCAACAATTCAAATTATCTCATAAAACGTAAAATAATCCGCGATTTAAGAAGTCATTAAATAAAAGAAAGATTGATATAGCACGCAAGTTGTAAAACATTTAAAAAAAAAAACTTTATGAAAATGTTGAATAATCGATCAAATAAAGAAACTTCAATAGAATGTATTGCGAACTTGTAAAATACTTGAAAACAATATAATTTAAAATATAGTATCTTATTATCCAAGCAGTTTTCTTTGCAACAGAGAGGATACAAGGATTGCAACAAAATTTAAACGGTCCAATTCTAACCAAACGAACATAGAATCTTACTGGTCAGAAAATAACATGACGTAAAATTAAGCTTGCCATTATTGTTTCTTAAAAACAGAAAACAACAATGTATCAATTGAATATTTATGACTTGATATTCTCAGTTCTAAAAATACAGACAAAGTAATATTATCAACAAAAAGATGTGATATCTCAGCAAAAACAACCCTGTTGTAAAAATTTCCCCGTCAAGAAAACCTTTAACTCTTTCCCACAAAAAAGAAAGACTTCATCCTAAAAAAAAAAAACATCCGCCTTAAAAAGTCATGATATCTAGTTTGCCCACCAAGTATCTGCCAAACTATCATCCTCCCTCTTCTCCTTTTTCATCACACCCACTTCCATTAGAACCTTCTCTCTACCTTCAACTCCTCAGAAATATGGATAGATCCTTTAAATAGTTTACCTTGTCTGGCAGAAGGCTTTTTGCTCACCAAGCAACCACTTCACTTTGAAAAGCTTCAAGCCAAACAAGATAAGCAATTTAAAGGATCTATCCATGTTTCTGAGGAGTTGAAGGGGGGAGGAGGTTCTAATGGAAGTGGGTGTGATGAAAGAGGAGAAGAGCTATCATGATAGTTTGGCAGATACTTGGCAGGCAAACTAGATATCATAACTTTTTAAGGATGAGGGTTTTGGGGTTTAGGATGTGTAAAAGCCTTATTTTTTGTGCGGAAAAGTTAAATGTTTTCTTGGCGGGAATTTTTTTACAACAGGGTTGTTTTTGATGAGATGGTGTTTAGGAAAAAAATCATGTATTTTTTAAGTAAAAAAAAAAACACATATCTGTAAAAGCAAAAAAAAAAAAAAAAAAATCACATGATTTTGATGGGGCATTTTCAAAAGAAGAAAAAATAAGCAATTAAAATAAACTTTAGAGATCTTTCGGTGATGAGGTGTTCCATCCTTACCTAATATTATGTTTAGAACCGAACTATGCTCCTCATTTGTTAAATGTACTCATCAATCTCTCCTCTCGTATTATTAAAATCAGTTATATAGTGTCATCAATAAGTCATGTTTTGATTCGCAGATCCCCTTGCAGAGATAGCTACTCGAATTCCCAATTGTAAACGTTTGGAATCACTTTCATCAAGAGTTTAGCGTATTACAAGGGAGTTCCTTCAGAGGCTTAGGACTGCTTTACTCCAGTAAAAAGCATATTTTAATGTGGACTTGATTTTTTGTTTAGTTATATATAGTTTTTTATGTCGATAATGCAATAGGTTTTACCTCAAAACTAGTTCAATGCAATTTGTGTTCGGTAAAGCTATGTTAATAACACATTCCTTAAATATTTTAATATTTAATTATTTTACTTCTGTAGTAGGCATGAATGAAAACGATATTGTCTTTTTTTTTTTTTTTTCACACAGTTGTGCAAAGTGTGATTGAGGAAAAAAAAAAGAAAAAAAAAACGATTTTGCATCTTAAACGAACAAACCTCTTTTGTTCAAGCACTGCAATGAGATTCAATGCAGGCCTTTTCTGACATAATATACTTTTCAACGACATACGGCATCCTGCAATGTATTCACTCGACTTATAACATTTTCATATTTTGAAATATTTGTTTTAAGTAGTGAAATCATAAACAAAATAATTTAATAGTGAGCTAAAGCATAATGAATGATTAACGAGTGCAATTAAGCAGTAATTTGCATAAAATACACCTACAAAGATGCATTGAGAATTGGAGGATGTCGAAAAAAAAAAACTAGTATGTTGTGGCCATTACAAAGTTTTCTTTTATATATATCCTATGAACTCTTGGATCAAACGTATAATCACTTATGTGACTGCTACTACAAAATTCTGCTATTCGCATAATCGGGAAGATTTCGATAATTGGGAAGTTGGCGATCGTATTAGCGTTAAATTTTAGACACGAAAGCCTGTCCGAGGAATGCTTTTGCTTTGCATGCGTAAACAAAGCGTTACCAAAAACAGAAGGGTTACCAAAATAAAAATACTCGCACAAAAAATTGCCATTTTACCAACGCAAAAGCAGAATTAAGAAGCGAACACTGAAAAACCTTGCTTATTTTAATTACTAAATTGTATTTGTTAACAAATAGAAGATGGCGGCAGATAAAATTTTTAAATGTTTGAGATTTTCCCGATCATTTTCCAAGAATAGGGAAGTTGCAACCTATTAAATGTTCATATTTTGGCTATTGCATATTGTTAATTGACCCTCAAAACTAAAAAATTCACCATCGCCGAATTTTAAAACACCGTGGTTGATTTTTAATGAATTTTTAAAAATCCACGCGCAAAAGTGCGCTCTTCTGAAACGTCACGAGCCTACGTCACAGGGCGCGAATGGTCAGCCTTCCGCCGAAGATCCCTTGTTTTCGCTAGGGACATTTTGAGCGCGCTGATATTTTTATTTTTTAGAAATTCAATAATCCTTTTGAACACACTATGGAGGCCGGATTCGTTAAAGCACAATCTAAATAATCTTCCTCAAATAATATCAATGGTGAAATTCGAATATTTCCGAGAGGATGAGAGGTTTAATGTTCCAGAAACGCGAGGAGATAAGCCTTTTACGTTTCATCTTCGAAGTCGAATGCACGTTCTTTGATTTCTCCCATGACATGGGAACCGGTTCGCTAGCGTTTCTCTCCTATCGGACGTCACTTCCTATGCCATCTGACGTCACAGGCGCTTGAACTTTAAAAATTAATTTAAAAAAAAAACTACTTATCGTATCGCAAAAATTTTTTCACCTATGATGTTCATACATGTTACTCTATCATATAAAAATAAAATTGAAAAATCGAAAACTTCCCTATTAAGTCGAGTGAAAGACTTTCTCGAGCAGACGACAGTTTAATATAAATTATCGTTCTCATTTTTGTAAGAATTAACACTTTAAAGGACAGGAGTCGCGCCGCGAAACCAATAGTTTGCAGTTTCTTCCTTTTTGCATGGATAAACGCGTTTTTTTTCTTTCAATTCCTTATGTGGGTGATGTGAGCGAATATGGGCACCATATTCTGAAAAAGAAATTCATAAAAACGTTTTGACAATCAAATAGGTATAGTGTTCTTTCATTAGATTGCTAAAAATAAAGTGGCTGGTTTTTCAATGGGTTAAGTTATTTTTATTTTAGCAAACGATGTCAAAAACCAGCCCCTCTAGGAGCGATTAACTTTAAAATTAAAACAGCGCCTGTTTACATCGTAGGTTCATTTATCCCAAATTTCAACCAAAACGTATAACATTACTTCTTAAACTAGAGCACTCTCAATGAACAACCCCCCCCCCCCCTTAGTAGAACCCGTTTGAGCTATTGGTGCCAAAACCTAATCAATTCTCCTAACCACTAAGGTACACCAATTGAATAATCTTTGTTTTATTCCCTTCGTTACATCTCGAGAAAATAACAGTGATAAGTAACGAGAAAACACGTTCAATTACTCAACCAACCCTTTTTAAAGCTATTAACTCCAACAATGAATTAGAAGCTGCACTCTCTCGGATCAACATATACCAAATTTTGTGTGACTCCGTTCATTACTTCCTGAGAAATAGCAGGCCCGCATATTGAAGAAAACATTTGATTTTTATTTCTCTCTTAGAGCGTGCAAACCTAAATACAAAACCTAATTGGCGCAAATTCCCCTGGAGGCACATTTATATACTAATCTTCGCTAGATTTCCTGCAGTAGTTTTTGCTCTAGAGCTGGCACAAAAAAGAAAAAAAAAACCTGTCACACGCAGACGGACATTTACCAAAAATGATGCATTTTGGGTGAGCAAGCGCAACTCAAAGTGTGCAAATCTGTCGAAATTGAAAGTTCGAAAATTTTCACGAATTCAATACTTAATTCTATATATTACGAGTAGATATAAAAGAAAGTGCTAAATGAATAAGTGCTCACACATTAAAAAATGTAGAAAAGTGCTCTTAAGTGCCTTACATCAACAAGCACTTACTGTGCAGTGCTCGCGTCATCCTCAGTCAGTTTGCAACAAGATGCATCTACATGAAGTACACCGCCAGCTCAGTCAGTTCCAGCCGAGGACTGCAGTTTCGTGCTTATTAGCACTCATCATGTATTTCATGTATTTCTGCCTTAGCCCTGGCTATAAGGCGGTAACTTACTGAATATACCTGCCTTGCCTGTAATATTCGAGTTGAACCGAACCATTGTTTCGGTCACTCGTCTGGTCAGTGCTAAATCTATGTTAGCTACCAGTTTGTTTGGGACTCTTGGCTTCCTTAAGAGGTTTTCTGCCTCCTGCTCAGTTAGTCCTATGCCGGGCTGATGAGTGCTAATAAGCACGAAACTGCAGTCCTCGGCTGGAATTGACTGAGCTGGCGATGTATTTCTGCCTTAGGCCTGGATATAGGGCGGTAACTTGCTGAAGATGTATCTAGACTACTTTAGAATCCCAAACATTTTACCTATCTGGAAAAGAATTAAAATACTAGTAATTGGGGGGGGGGCAGAATGCACTGCGGGAGGATCATAGGATCATTATCACTCCTCATCTAGAAGTATTCAAGTTCTAAATTGTAAAAGAAACTTTTTCATTGAAGTATTTTCTGACAAACAAAATACATTCCTGAGTACTGATGTTGTTTTGTAGTATAAATTTTTTCCCCAAATCGTCTACATCAAGAACATTCAACCTTTTTTTCCTTCAAAAAATCCTATGAGCTTAACATATTTTAGAAGGAAATTTCTTATAATAAAATGAAAAAAAACGGGATGTCAAAGCTTTGTTGCCCCACTCAAATTTATGAAATTATTATTTTCATCTTTACTTTGTAAGAGTACAAATATTTAATAAGATAGTAAGGTAAGTTATGGTTTTTTTTTCGGGTTGAGGGGAGGGGTTCGAAAATATATTCCATGAGTAATAAACAAAACAACATTGTTTTAAATTATAAAAATATAATGACGTTTTAGTTTCAATTAGCTCGGCTGCCATTGTTTTTTATTGCAAAGTACTGGTACGTTTGGAATAGTTCATTTTATTTACTACATATTCATTAATATTTAAATTTACAAACATACCTCTCGCCTTTAAAAAATCTTTTTTTAATAAAAAGTTTAATAAAATTTGACTCTTCACTGTAAAAACGATTCAGAAAAGTTCCTTTAAAATAATAGGCAGCTTATATGCCCAATCTCAACCAGTAACATTTCTTACAAAAACCAGGGACGTTTTCCGATAAAAGTCAGTAACCTTTCTGAAATATTGCGAAATCTCCCCTGTTAAAACCAGACGTGAACCCTCTAGAAAAATGAAACAAGTTTTATGTACGTTATTAGAGCCTTCCCAATTTCCCAAGAAAGCCCCAAAAGCATTAGAGCAACCACGGTCAAAGCTACGCGAAATTTTCAAGCAAGAACCAAGCATATTTCCTGCTTCGCAAGGCTGCAGCTATCCAGTCACTCATTTGCTCCCATTGGGAGTTCAGTCAATCTGGGCGGAACGTGGTCAAATTGAAGCCGATACACCTTATAAACATGCTCAGTCAATCTTTAAACTGGTAGCAAAAAATATCTTTCACACCAGTGAAATGTCTGCATTCGTGCATCTTTTAGCAATTCAGAAAACTTTTTTGCGAAGATACTTGATTTTGCGGGGAAATAGGTGAAAACCTCTGAAATCCCGAAACGTTCCACGGAGATAACCAGTAACGTTTCGGAATTTTTTTACAGTGTTTGATAAGGCAAATCAAGACCTCTGGTGGAGCCCTTGTCAAAGTTCTGAAGAATCCTACGATCTAGCGGAACTCAGGATTTAGACTTCATACGTATATCATCGCTTTTCCTCTCCTTGAGCAAGTTCTAAAATAAACCATTACCATATGCATTTAATCAATAGCTCAAAAGGCATTTGAATACGAATAAGAAATAAATTAATTAGATGTCCTTTATTTTCTTAACTGAAAGAATAAATTAATTTAACCGTAATTTGCACGATAGAAATCTTCTTGCTAAAAAATTCCATTTCGAATTCCTCCCGAACCAGTATTTACTTATTTCCTTCTTCTAAGTTTCTTAACTCGTCTCTAAATGAATGAAAGTATCTTATTATACTCCTCCAACCATGATCGATCTCTGCTGGTCGATACCGGCAGTTTGCTTCACATTTTTGCGCAAAGTAATGCTTTCGAAGCATATCAGTTGCACATATAAATAGCACCTATCATCAACAGAAGGCATCTCCAGAAATGATTTCCAATATTTCTGTTTGAAGCTGAATTTAAAGTGCAACTTTTCTAGGGCAACGAAATTTTTGAATTTTTCATATTTGTAGAAAGTTCAGAGTGCATTTTTGCCGACTCAGATATAAATATTTCTTTTTAGCCTTTTATTGAAATAAAATGAGGCAGCAAATAAAAATTAAGTATGTCTGCTGAATAAGTATTTTTGATAGAATTAGAGTAAATAATTCTGGAATTTAAATTCGTTTGGAAATTGCTTTCAGAGACGAAGTCTTAAGAAATAACTTCGAGGTTTTGAAGGTCACATAAATAAAAGTTTTGTCAAAAGTTAATTTTTTTTTTAAATTTGCAAACATACCTTGCTAATTTTCTGCAGCATAAACTTATTTTTCGTAAATAGCTTTTGCAAACAATGTTCTTAGTTTTATGGCTCTTTAAAACAGGTTAATTTTATGTTAAAGGCAGGATATGTATTGACGGATTAAAATCATGATTTGCTTGAAGTCAATATAATTCATAATTTTATTCAAGCAATATACACGTTTCTTTCACAATTAAGTGCAAATACACTACTGATGTCCTTGTATATAATGGTTGCAAAATTTCTAACTTCGTTTTAAAAAAAAAGGAAGTATTGTATTCGCAAAAATATTTTCACTCAAAAATCGACCTTAATTTCCATTTTGCTCACCCCCGAATGAATGTTGAGTTTTTTTTTTTTTTCGACTCGACCACACGTGCCTAAGATCGTACAGACACGCGAAATATCCATTTTCACGATCCCCGAGTTAGTTACAACGAGTTTTCTCGTGACGTGTGTATGTACGTATGTATGTGCGTACGTACGTATGTCCGTACGTATATCGCATAACTCAAGAACGATATGTCCTAGAAAGTTGAAATTTGGTACGTAGACTGCTAGTGGGGTCTTATTGTGCACCTCTTCTTTCGGTTGCATTGGGGTGTTTCTAAGGGGGTCTTTTGCTCCTTTTTTGGGGGAAATCATTGTTAATTTCGATGTAAACTGAAGTGGTGTTACAATTTGGCGGACACTTGGCCTTAGATCGCCATTCTTTTGGTCGCCAACCTGGCGACAAATTTGGCGATTTTTTTTCTTAAATCTGGTTTCAATTTGGCCACTGTTGGTGATATTTTGAGAGTAAACTATTGAATCACATTAAAATTACCAGTAATGGGAAAATGACAATAAATTGGAGTAAAAGGAAGTCATGTGAGGCACACATCTGCTCGTTTTCATCTGTATGGTACAACATTTGGCAACTTGTTCAGACTTATTTAAAAATAAATTTAAAAAATGCCTCAAAAAAGTGATATAGAAAGTAACTTCCAAAATAATATTAATACAAGAAGTTTCGTCTAGAACTAAACGACCGTACTTTCTCGTATAACAACTTCGACTTTCCTGTATCTAGTCAGTATTCTATAAATTAGCTGAGACTGCCAACTATGTCAAATATAACGTTTTAACAATTGAAGTTGATTTCTAGAAACAAAAATATGCCTTGCGCATCTAAAGAAATACATACGCAACAATAAAAAATTAACAGATAAAATAGTAGCGCTTTTTAAACAAATCAACTAAAAATTGTTTTCCATCAAAAAGAAAATCGCTTGTCTTTCCCCTGTCCCCGAAACCTACTTTTTAAACTGAATAAGTATACTTTAAAAATAGATAAAAAAACAATGAAATGTAAACTTAAAGAAATGATTTTCATCACAAAAAAAAAGGAAAAAGAAAAATCGTCTGAGCAGCTTTTTATGTTAAAACATGAGGAACTCCGAATTTCGTTTCATTAGCCGTTGCCAAAACTAGAGTACATAAATTAAAAATAAGACTAAAAGTAAAAACAACTCATATCAACAATAAATTATTTTACAAAAAAAAAAACACAGCTACGGAGTCGCAGTCGATCTGATTTTGAGGCAAATGAACCAGGAATCGGAGAAGTAGGAGGGAATTCAAAGATTCGGAGTCGGAGTCGGTCGTTTTTCCTCAAAGTCCGTAACTATGCCAATGTTTTTGAAGTCGGAGTCGGACTTATTTGGGGTAAAGGAGTCGCTGTCGACGGCCCTAAAATTCGGAAGCTGGTTATCAAGAGTTATTTCCGACGAAGTTTGCTTGAAGCAAATCCACCTTTGAGTTTGGGATCTCTATTGAATTTTACTTTATCCATTGGCGCTAATGTTTAGGGGTTTTGAACTATTCAAAATTGAACGGACAATTGTTCAAATCCAAAAGATACTTTCTATAGATGTTCTTCATTAAGAGCTTTTTACAACAAAGTTCGCAGGAATAAAATTCACCTCTTAATGCAAGATTTATATTCGCCTTATAATTTTCCGTAGGCGCTAATGTTAAGTTTTTTTGAACTGTTCGAAATTGAACGAAAAATTATTCAAATGCAAAAGTGAAATATAGGAATGAGGTGTCCACGCAAATATCTTTCCAAAAAAAAAAAAAAGTTCGAATCTCACTCTTCACTCAAAAGTTATTGGGGGGGGGGGCAGACAGACACATTTTCCCCATCTCAATACCATACTTTCCAGTTTTTAATTTTTCGATATTTATTTGATTATTTTATTTATTTTTAACTTTTTTTTTGTTTCTAGCGATAGTTTTAGGATGCATTAATCCTTCTTTCATGCTTTTTTCTTTATTCTCTGACGTTTACTGGGTTAGTAGGTTAATAGATTAATAAAAGTTGATAAATATAGAGATACATATAAAAATATGTAAATTAATATAAAGAAATATATTCACAGAATAATAGTAATATTTAAATATCTGATCGTAAATTTTTTTCTTAAAATTAATACCTTGAAATATATTAAAAACTATATTGTATATATTGAAAATTCATAGAGAGATATAGATATTGGTCTAGAAAGAGATTTCTTGAAAGTAAAGTTTATCTGGTTACAGTGAATAGAGAGATAGATTAGTTATAAAAAAAATGAACCGCTATATTTATTTAAGCAGACGCCAGAGGAGGTTTCCAGATGTAAAAAGGTGAATTGCATGAAATGCAAAATGTACAAAATGGTAAATCATCAGGCTGGTTTGGTAGCTAGTTTAAAAATAAGAGCACATATAAATTTTTATTCCGGCTCTTACATTTTTACAAACAGAGTTGGTTATGTAACAAGAACAAACAGATGTTAGGAAAAAATAAAAACGCAGTTTAAAGAGGTTAAAAAGCAAACATTTTATTAGTTTTATATACATGTAGAAGTAACATACAGTCATAAAGTCCTGTTTTTCATACCGAGTTACTCTCAAAGATTGTAATCTTGGACACAATGTACACAATTTTATGTCTCAATTCATCCAAAAGAAAGAGAAGGATGTACAGTTGAAACATTGAAATAATTTTTCCTTTACCCCAACTGACCCAATATATATGTTTCTAACTATCCTATCCTTTTTTCGCTACGTGAAAATCATATAATCATTTGCAACTTAAATGTTTTATTGAGCCTCAAAATATTTTCGGTGAAAAGTTCTTTTGGTTAGTGGAATTTTTCAGTTCAACATCACTGGAATTGTTTGGATGTATTCCAAACAGTAATTAAGCAAAAACTTTCAAAAAAAAAAAAAAAAAAACCAAGCGTAATCTAAGCGATATTAAAATTCTTCTCTTTATATAGCGGATTTGAATTTAGCTTTGAATTTAGCGTACAATATGAACCCGTTTTGATGCATTTACTGAATAACATATTTCACAAAGGAAACCCGTAGTTTATTGAGCAAGCATTAATAATAATAATAAAAAATCACCGCTCCTTTTTTTTTTTTCTTTTTACATTTTCTATCATAATATTGCTTGAACATGATCAAATCTGAAATGTATCAAAACTTTCTGATATATTTTGACCTTTTTATTAATTGCTATTACGATAGTTGAAATGTAAAAATTGATTTTGCGTAAAGAAATATTAACCATTTTGAGTCAGAAATAAACTTACTAAAAATGTACAGTTTGTATGGCAACAGTAGATGCTAGTCTTTTGTTAGTTTTATCTGATCCCGGAAATATCAATCAAATGAAACATCCCTCATGCAGCTTTCTTTAAAAAGGAAAATATAAAAGTATATTTATTTTATGTATCATTGATTTCGTAATCTAAAAAAAAACCTTAACCTAAACAAATACTGAACAATTGTCGACCATGTGCACATAAATCGATGGTGAATAAGTTTATCCTCATTGAAATCTCCTAAATTTATCTTTAAAATATCGTATTTCATCCAACTTTGTAAGCAGTTATGAAACTGCCGATATTGTTTGTATAGAGCAGCTATAAAAGTTGAATAACTTCTTTTAGTAATGATGCTGACATTGTGTTTTGTAGCTAGCTGGGGTGGTTTGAATAATATAAATTTGAAGATTGAGAATGCATTTTTTGGGATTTCGGTTGACACGCAAATGATTTTTAGTAGACGTTGATTTATACACTGTGGAAAAGAAGTGCATTTATTTTGATTTGAAAAACTTTTACATAAATAATAAGTTACGGATAAAACGGCTGCAATGGTTGTCTCAAAAAGAAGATATTTCATTTTGATTTGAATGCACTGTTAATTTAAGTACTTATCTAAAAAAAAACAGTATGTTAAATTATTTCTTCTATGAGATTTTCAGTAGGGAAGGCCAAGATGCGAGCTGCTTTTAATTTTTAACATTCAAATGTTGGAGGATTAGAATGTAAAAATAAAGCATTCAAACAGATTCAAATTTCGAATAGTCTTATTCAACGATGTTGATTATTACCGTGAAAATGCGCTCAAATGAATATTTAAATCTTGTTTCAAATTTTCAATGCGTAAAATATACTTGTAGAAGCATTAAAAATATTTCGGGATGCATGTAATATATGAGACAAATAATGTTAAAGCAACTGAATCTACGAGCCCTTTCTTTGAAAAAGAGACTGTTTTTACAAGCTATTAAATAAAGCCTAGGTTTTTGTGTACACAGTCTTAAGGCAACTTTAAACTCTTTTTCCATCAAAGTAATCTAGGAGAGAAATCTGCAGATTTTGTTCTTCACTGTAAGTAATTCCAGAAGTAGAGTTATTAAAATACTGAGTAAATACATTCTTGCTTGAAAATTAAATTAATTAATTACCAAAGTTTTAATGCACAAAAGTTGCGAATTACTGCAGACACGTGTTACGGGGTTACAAGGAACCCCTTTTGCAATGCAAAGTAGTGAAAGCTTTTGGATGAAAAGTCATTGGAGGAAAGCAAAATGGTGGAACAGAAGACAGTATAAATAGCAAAAAATGGAAATTATCAAAACTAACAAGACAAAATAATACCTAGAGCCAAAATTTAATACATAGTTCTATCAGGAAAAACCCAAGTAATACATTTCCAAGAAATCCCATAAACAATGCATATTGTCTCATAAATGAAACCAGTCTGAATAAATAAGCAATAAATTTACCGACGGCAAAAATTATGTGCCGAAGAAAAAAGCAGAGTGAAGGATAAACAAATAGGAATTAGTTGATCACAAAACAAAGTTCGAAAGCAAACAAAAATAAAAAAATAAAGAGAAGAAATTTACAGACAAAAAACTTGAAGGGGGAGATACAAGTTTGCGTAAGAAAATTGTTTAAAAAAAACCAGAGGAACTGGTCTGATTTAGTTAAAGACCTTACTGCATTTCCGTATTTTTCTTCTGTGTAGATTCTATTTTTGTAATTGCACTGTAAAAAAATTCCGAAACGTTACTGGTCATTTCCGTGGAACATCTGAGGATTTCACACATTTTCACCGATTTCCCCGTAAAAACAACTATCATCATAGTTTCCAGAATCGCTACAAGTTGCACGCGTGCAGACTTGTCATTGTTGTGGAAAATGTTTTTAGCAACCAGTTTAAAGATTCAATGAGCGTGTTTATTAAGTGTATCGGTCTAAAGTTGCTTATGGCCTGTCCAGACTGACTAAACTCCCAATGAGAGCGAAAATGTCAATGGATAGCTACAGCTTTGCAAGGCGGGAATTGCAGGCAAGAGACATGCTTGGTTCCCTCTTGCATAGCTTTAGCCGTGGTCGCTCTGATATTTATGGAGCCTTCTTGGTAAAGTAGGAAGGTTCTAATCAATTATACTGCACCTACTTAATTTTTCTAAAAGGTTCTAGAGACATGACTGGCTTTAACAGGACAGATTTCGCACGTCTTCATAAAGTTTCAAGGTTAATTTCAGAAATGTTACTGACTTTTAGCGAAAAGCGTTACTAGTTTTTCCAAGATATGTTACTGGAAGAAATTGGGCATATCAGCTGCCCATTATTTTTCAGGAACGTTTCTGAATCGTTTTTACAGTGTGGTTTTGTTTTTTTATTTATATTTTTTATGTAAACTCACATTCCTCCCCCCCACCCCATTAGGTTTTTCGTCTGCACACTTCTTAATTTTATTTTTTCATTTTTTTTTTGCTTTCATATGTTGTTCTGTGATCAACTAATTCCAATTTGTTTATCCTTCACTCTGTTTTTTCTGCATTTCTCTATTTGTCACATTGCTTCGGTGCCTAATTTTTCCTGTCAGTAAATGTATTGCTAGTTTATAGGGAGTGGTTTTATTTATTGGACAATATGCACTGTAAAAACGATTCAGAAACGTTCCTGGAAAATAATAGGCAGCTGATGTGCCCAATTTCTTCCAGTAACTTATCTTGGAAAAACCAGGAACGTTTCCCGCTAAAATTCAGTAACATTTCTGAAATGAACCTTGAAACTTTCTGAAGAAATGCGAAATCTCCCATGTTAAAGCTAGTCATGTCTCTAGAACCTTCTCGAAGGATTACGTTGGTTTAGTGTTCTTGATTAGAATCTTCCTGATTTACTAAGAAGGATCCATAAGAATTAGAGCGACCACGGCCAAACTATGCAAGAAGGAACCTACCATATCTCTTACCTACAATTCCTGCCTTGCAAAGCTGTAGCTGTCCGTTGACTTTTGCGCCTTCATTAGGAGCTTAGTCAACCAGGACAGGCCGTAAGCAACCATAGGCCGATACACTTAATAAACACGCTCATTCAATCTTTAAACTGGTTGCTAAAAACATTTTCCACAAGTGTGAAAAGTCTGCACGCGTGCAATCTGTAGCGATTCAGGAAACTTTTTTCTGAAGATACTTGTTTTTACGGGGAAATAGGTGAAAACGTGTGAAATCCCGAGACGTTCCACGGAAATAACCAGTAACGTTGCAGAATTTTTTTTACAGTGTGCATTGTTTAACGCTTTTCTTGGAAATTTAGTTCTTAACTGTTTTTTCTGGTGGAATTTTGTAATAAATTGTATCTCTAGGTGTCATTTTGTCTCGTTTCTCTTATAAATTTAATTTTTTTTGCTTTTTATACGGTATTCTGTTCCACGGTGTTGTTTTCCACGGACGACTTTTCATTTAAATGCTCACATTTTTTTGCATTGAAAAAGGGGTTCCTTGTAACCCCAAAACCCGTGTCTGTAGTAATTTGCAGTTTTCGCGCAGTAATTTGCAATTTTTGTGCGCGTTGTACGATTAATACGTTATAACTCTTCATGAGTCTAACTGCGAAAAAACTATTTTATAATTGTAAAACACACACTGTAAAATTATTTTAACCACTTGCCTGTAATCCCCGATTTAAGTTCGAAGAACACAAACTCGCCAATGAACGACCTGGGTTAGGATAACAGAAAAATTTACCATTTTTCTAATCGATTACGATACTTGCTTTGAAATTTTCCCGCAAAAGGTTTTTCACTTTCACACCGTTTGTCAAATTTTTGTAATTATTTTATTTTATTTTTCCAATTTGTATTGAAACAACAATGTGTTCACAATGTAAGAAAGAAACAATGAAGGAGAATATTTGTCAGATTCTTCATGAACAGATTCCAGAACTTTTCCAGAACTTCAATAAAGTTCTTTTTGCAGGGTATTTATTCAAAAACCAGACGTCTTAATTTTTCCGGTTAAAAAAAATATCTGTCTTGGAACTTCAATTTTCGCAATAGCATATCCTTTGACAGCTGTAAGAATATATATTTCTAATATTTTGATGAAATAACAAACAAAAAAAAAGATTTTTTTTTTTTTTTCATTGTTGCCGAGATTTCTCATGTGTTTCCCCGGCCACTAGATAATTAGCCTACTTTAGCATATTGAACAAAACAATAAAAAAAAATGAAAGAAAGCATAATGTGTTATTACAATTCCGTTTTAAATTCAGATGTTATAGAAAATAGCTATCTCAGTCCATATAAAATATCAACAAAATTACTTAAAGTACATACAAATAAGTCGATAAAGTCACGAAAATATAAAGGATTTAAAAAAATCTCATGAAAACATTGTAAACATTACTTTAAGCACGTACTAACTTCCATGTACTATAAATCATTTTTAAAAAATCACAGTTCAGTAACAGAGGATCCTATTTATACACGTCACATATTAAGTTCGAAAAGCCACCCAATATCGGAATGTCACCATAAATTTGGCGGTTTCTTGCCAAATTTGTTGTCGATTATTACCGCCAAAAATGAAATCAGCTTGTAGATATCTCACTAATTTCTTTCCAAGCGAAATAGAACTCCATTTTATAACTGTCAGGTTAGCCAGAAAAACAACTTAAAACTTAAAATAAAAAAGCTTATTTTGAATGAAAATTTTTGAACTAATTGCCAAAGTTGGCAAAATTACAACTAATTAAGTACATAAAAACATTAAAAAATACATATGTTTACAAAATGTAATTTCAAAATAACTCCAAATCTCAAGTCATTTGCATGAGCAAGTCTCTTAATAGATACTATTTGTTAAGTATGTATTTAATTAATAATGAACTTGATTACAAATACAGCACTTCACTTAACATTTAATTTGAGTACAAATGCATAGAGTACGTTTAGCATTTGGAAATGCCACCTTTTTCTTTCCGGAAATAACTTTGTTGATTAAATCCGACAAATCTCATAAAGAAAACTGTTTCTCATTTCATTTTCTTTCCTTTCGACTAGCTCGGTGAACATTGATTTTAGTCTGAAAGTTTAATTTCTTTCACTGATTTCCCTCCACTTCTCGTCATTGCTTCAGTAAAATAGTGTAAGAAATTCCGATTTATTGCATCTCTAGTAAAATTTCAAGCTATGTAATTGATTTTACTGTGACTGGGCAAACATGAAAAGGCTAGAATTTAAAGTAATATTCGAATTATTTTTCCAGGTACAATGTACTAATGTTTAAGGGAAGGATTTCAGAAACCGCTTTTAATAATATTGACACAGAGCTTGACCTGAATAAAGTGAATTTCTGTAATTCTGGAACTTAAGGCTGTCAAGTTTCCAATTTGACCACAATTGTTATGTGTAGACCGACCAGTAAATAAAGGATGGGAGAAACCCTGAAGACTGATAAAAAAGTAATTGCGCTGTTTTTACGTGTTCAAAATCTTTATACCAAGAGCTTTAAAGCGACACTGAATTTATAAATTCTCTCTATGTAGAATAAATGTGACTTACTAAAACTGTAAGAAGACAACTACTGTTAAGAAAACTGCTTTACATAATACTTTGAGAATTTCACCGCATTTCATTTATGTATTCATAATTAATCACAGAACTACAAACTGGGGCAAATATCTACCCCTGGTAAACTGTGTTTTCCGCACTTTAAGACAAGTTTTACGCACTTTTAACAATTCAAATCGTGTTTTCATCAAATAAACCATGATAAAACTAAAATGGCTCTTCACCATTCCCTTCGGCATAAATAAAGGAATGAAAAATAAATATGAACATTTACTTTTGAGTCAGAATACAGCTTTTAGAACGGTTTTACGAGCGAAAACCCACGGGGTAAATATTTACCTCGGTTTGTAGTTTATAAGTAAAAAGAAAATGGGTTTGTAGTTCCAGGGTTATAAACTAAAGTGACATTTTTGCTTTAAGACTTAAACTCTTTCCTAATCAGCTGTTTTTATAGTTGAAATCTCTGAAAATGAATTAGGGAAATACACTTTAAAATCAAAATCCAATCGTTTATCGTACAGTACGAGAGTTTGTCCTTTATTACCGAGTTTGATATTTGTATCCAAGAAGGTCGTTGAATCACTACCATTCGTTTGTTTTAACAAAAATTTAGTGAGGTATATTTCTTTATATAAGTTGTGAAAGTGTGTGTTGTTAAATATTATAACGTCATCAATAGAATTGAAAGTTTCGATTGTTTTGTTCACTAAAAATACGTACTCAAAATAGCAGAAAAACATTCGGAAACGCACTGGAAAAAGAACCCTCATTATTGTTATGTGTGTTTGTTTGTAGAAATTAGAGTCATTAAACAGATACTCGTCTTAAATAAAGATTTTATAAAGTTTAGTGAGTATTTTTTTGCCAGATTTATGGATTGATATTTTAATACAAATTTAGTTTTTAAACGCTTACGTTTCAGGTTGACTTTTCACAAAATGCACTGTAAATAACTAATTTGATGACTCTGAATCATCATTAATTCATGCTTAATTAAATATTAGTAAATTTTCGGAATGAATTCGAAAAGAGGGTCAAATCAAATTCTTAATTATCAATCAAAAATGCATTTATGTCTGCTACATATTTGAGTTCTTGTTATTCTTGTTTTGAAAATCAATAATTATCTTTGTATTCCTTGTATTGATTCACTTGGAGGATAACGTTTTTCTTTGGCATGAATAAAGATAAGTTAAAGATTCTGACGTCAAATTTAAAGTACCTAGTCAGCTTGTCTGTTAATAGACTATTCAATCAAAATGCATTAGTATGAGAAATTTTCTGTTAATGCGCCACTGCAGAATTCTTTTGAAATAGCAGTACACTCACGTTTAATGTGTTCATGTTATGATTTAATTAACTACCACATTTAATTGTTTGGTCGTTGGTTACTTTACTTGTCTTTAGTTAATAAAGCGCAGGGAGAGATTGGGTGCAATTACCGTGAGAGTTTGGACTTCTTTATTACAGGGAAGACAACACAAGAAGGATTCAAAGCACAAAGATAAGAAATATCACACAGGGCACCGCTTTGACCTTCTACATTGCTAGTGGCACAAAAACTAATAACCATTATCCTATATATAGTTTTGTTACTTTTTTTCTTTGGTTGTAGGTTAAGCCTGGAAAAAAGTGCCTATTAAAGGATTGGAGTTTGATTCTATTCTTATCCATTTTTCGAATATAATCTCCAATAGCACAATGATTGACATAAAATCCAAACTTGAGTGCTACGGATATCTTGTCGCTTAACGGTCATGAAACAGCCAAACAGCCCTGCAAAATCAACAGAAACTTACGAATGTCAGTACGTGGTGACGCCACAACACTGTAAAAACGATTCAGAAACGTTCCTGGAAAATAATAGGCAGCTGATGTGTCCAATTTCAACCAGTAACATTCCTTACAAAAACCAGGAACGTTTTCCGATACAAGTGAGTAACCTTCCTGAAATGCTAGGAAATATCCCCTGTTAAAACCAGTCGTGAACCTTCCACAAAAATTAAATAGGGTTAACGTATTTGATTAGAACCTTCCTGGTTTACCAAGAAAGGTTCAGAAGCATTACCGCGACCACAGCTGCGCGAATAATTGCAAGCAAGAACCAACCATATTTCTTGCCTGCAATTCCTGCCTTGCAAGGCTGCAGCTATCCAGAGACTTATTTGCTCCCATTGGGAGTTCAGTCAATCTGGACGGGCCGTGATCAAATTGAAGCCGATACACCTTATAAACATGCTCAGTCATTCTTTAAACTGGTAGCAAAAAATATCTTTCATACCAGTGAAATGTCTGCATTCGTGCATCTTTTAGCAATTCATGAAACTTTTTTGCGAAGATACTTGATTTTGCGGGGAAATTGTGAAAACCTCTGAAATCCCGAAACGTTCCACGGAGATAACCAGAAACGTTTCGGAATTTTTTTACAGTGAAAGTAACTACTTTGCAATGACGTCTTCATAATGTCAAGAGCATATTTTAAAAGCGATGTCGCGGTGAAGTCCCATGAAACAAGTCCAAGCTTGATTCCTGTGAGACGTCACAATTTTGTCACTTTGACTGTGCCCGTTTATACCCACTTCGACGTTCCTGTAACGTGACACGATTTCTTCTGCCGTAACATGTTGTGCTATGATGAGATACCATCCCTCGACTACCGAGTGGGGCTCTTTTCTACCTCGAAACCCGTATTTTTTTATACTTTTCTAATTTTAGTAGTAAATAATGTAGGATTTATCACTTTTAAACAAATATATTTATTTGCATGCACTTTAAAAACAACGAGTTCAAAAATGACGAAAAAGTACTCAATTTGAACATCTCGCAGAGTCAAAATGGTTCCGACTGTGTGTTATTCAAACTTGAAATTCAAACACTCATTAGCTTTCAAATACTCATTAAATTCTCAAATCAACATGTGCTCATTTTTGAGTTATTTGTGCTCCTTTTAAAATACATAATAATTTCAAAATCGAGTTTTAACCGGAGTTATGTACTCATTTTTGAGTGAAATAATTCAGCACATTATTTGAAAACATGGGTACTCATATTTGAAACAAAAGGTTTCAAGAAAGTTTGAAAGCATGAATGTACTCATTTTTGAAAACTTCATTTTTCTCAATGTGTCTGATACATGCATTAATGATTAACGCAGACAACAGAGGAATGACTCTTATTTATTTCATAGAAATCAAAGTGCATTTCTTTGTGTCAATCTAAGTTCCGAAAGTGTAAGAAATGCTGCTCAAGACAATTCCAGAAAGTTTTAAGTATCTTCAAAGAACTTTCATTTGAGATAGAGTACGAAGTAATCTAAAATTGTGTTAATAATTTAAAAACTTCATGAGGAAAGAGACCGAATGAGTTGGTTAAGCAAAAGTTCTCTTACTTGCAATTAATGGAAGTACCTGATTCTTGAACTCTGCTTTCTTGACGTAAATTCTAGTTTCCCTATGACACTCGAGCCCATTAGCAGGAGCTTCTTCAGAAATATTTCGAAAATTCTGCTGCAAAATATTTCAAAGCAAGGGCGTGATTAATGGTTTCACATTTGCAACCTTTAACTGCGCGATGCAAAGTTAGGTATTTGACATTCTGTATTTCTTAAGTGGTATTTATTTCGCTTTAAAATAAAGGGATATGGAAAGCACTCTGGATATATAAGAAAAAAATTGTGCTTACAAGAAGCTTAAAGAAAGTACAGACGGTTAAACTTTTTTTACGAAAATGCTTAGTTAAAGTGCATATTGATGTATCATTCTAAAGTTAAAACGACACTTTATAAAAGTTATGCAAGTACATATTACAGTATGTAGTTGCCGATGTTAATGTGTATTGCGTTGTTACTTTAAAACCAGATATAAAGGGAGACAAAAGAATGTGTTGCCTAAGTTTCTCAAAAGTAGAAGAAATTTGTTTTTTTTTTTCTTTTCTCGATTTTATTAATTTCGTGTACATAAGAAAGAAAGAAAAAAGAAGGAAAAAAACTGAGCTTCTTGTTTCATAAAATTTACGAAACGGGAATAGAAATAACTTTTTCTTTAATCAATGAACATAGTTTATTATTTATGTTATGTTACAATTCACGCACACACACGTTTGCCACATACATTCATATTTCATCGTATATTCACTTGCATATTGTTTGTCGCAACTACAAGAAAGGAAACATTAAAGTTTGATCATGAAATGTGTTAAAGAAGAATGGATACATGATTTACATTTTTAACTATTAATTATAATAATCCAAGAGCAAAGGGACGCCAGACCTTACTTCTTTTTTTGAGAAATTAATTGTGTGAGATAGAATAGAGTTATTATGCACTTTGAAAATCAGTATGCCTGCCAAGGGTTAGCTTGGGCCGAGGACCAATTTACAGGTACAGTCATAGAAAAAAAAAACGAAACACTTTTAATTATTCGGCCATTATACATGCTAGAAAGAAAAGAAAGGTGCTTATAGATATGTGTTACCCCGAATATACTCGTGTAAAGAGGTACATTTCTATTTAAACGTGTATATACATATTTATGCAGGCATATACGATAAAATACGTGTATATACGAGTAAGTACGTGCACACACGACAATAGGCTTATAGATACGTGTTTAACCCGAGTATACTCGTGTAAGATGGCACATTTGTATTTCTACGTGTATGTGCATATTTATGCGTTTTTAAGCGAGTAAATACGTGTATATACGAGTATGTACAGTCATAGAAAAAAAAAACGAAACACTTTTAATTATTCGGCCATTATACATGCTAGAAAGGAAAAAAAGGTGTCATCCGACTTGGTTTAAAGTCTTCTTTAAAACCACGTAGGTAAAATTTTGATAAGGGACCATATACAAAGCAAAATGAGCACCAACTCTTGATTTTCAAATGGGAACCCCTAATTTTTGCTACATAATTATGTTTAGACCGCAGAATACAGCCAGTATACGAAATTTCACTGTATTCCGTGCAGTAGAACAGGAGTTATTAACAAAAAACGTTTTAGGGACCGTCTCCACATTGAAAACGCTTCTTTCAAGGTCACGGCTTAAATGGAATGTAAACAAAGAAAAAATCGAGATTATCCAGCTCAATTCATGATTTTTTGAAGTTCTCTTCGATACTTTTTAGCCGATTATGTTGCGGCAAAAAGCGATTTAAGGTCGTTTTTTTTTTTTCGAAAAAAAAAAGTTAAAATATTTACTGATTTTTGTTTATCTGGATTAACCCAAGAAAGATGTATGGGGTTTGGCTCGTCCATCGTATAGATCGTTGTTTAGTAAATCGAATAATGAAAAATTAAAAGTAATGGAACTTTTTGCCTTTTTTAATATGAACCTATTGGATTGCTTATATTAAGCAAATTAGCCTCATAGAAATGTAAATATCCAACCTTATACCTAGAAAGATGATGTGAATATGTTTGATAAATGTATTGCGTCTATGTTGCAGGTTTATTTTGGAATGAATAGAAAGTCTTTTGATGTAAAATGGAATTGCGCGTTTCTAATTTCGCAGAACATCGGCAGAAGTTAGGGTCAGCGCACACAAAAATATAAAAAGTATACCGCACTACGTGGGAAGACGCAGCATTAAATAGATTGGAGACTCGAGCGAAGCAAGGTCAATTTATTCCGTGAAAATTTGCTCTAAATACATTAAATGAAAGAAGTATCAATCTAAAAATAAAACAGAAACAGGAGAATATAAATACCCGTTAATGAGCGAACCGTTCATACTCGAACTTTATTTGGGAAAAATTTGGTTATTTGAATTAACGCAGTGGACAAACACAGTAATTGTTCTAGCGGCTTTTTTGTACTCAAAAAAAGAGAATTTGTTTTAAATCCAAATTTGATGCGAAAGATCATAATGCGTGGTATTATTTAAAAAGCATAACACAATCGGCGGTTTTAGTTAAACATGTAATGGCTCATGAAAGCAATTTAGGAAAGTAATTTCCCAATGCTGTTTCTAGCAACGAGATTCGAGATGGTCCAACCCGTAATTAAAAAAAGACAAAAGTAATTTTAGCTCAAACCAAGGTGAACCGAAATCTGACTTCTTCTCATTTCTCCGATTTTGTAAGATTGCTAACAAAACCTCGCATTATTTGATTTTGTTTCGCGATCTATATACCTGCAAACTAATATTTTCTCTGGTATCAGGTTGGCTCCCCTATAGCAATACTATACGCGGCATACCCGACAGGCGCACAGTGGGACGAAAACGACAAAAACCGCTTAAAAGGGTAATTTTTTTTCTATATTCAACCGATTGCGGATTAATATATTTGCACAGGCCTATATCTTAGGCAATCAGAACTAGAATTTTAGAGCTCTTCGTCCACTACAAAGCTAAAGATAACCTTTAGTAGGTGAAGAACCATGAATGAAGGGGATTTAAACATATTGCTTTGAAGCAATCTATATATTTTTTTCTTATTAATGGCGGGTATATTTTATTTCTCTCGTGTCCGACGATAGTAAAAGAACAAAAATAAAGAATAATCGAATATTCAAACAGATAGTTGGTTTTGATCAAAACCGAAAACTGGGGATTTCAAAGTTATTTTTTTTTAAACGCTCTATTAAAAAAATGTCCTCTTATGTCATCTTAGAAATTAATATTAATTAGTCACCAATGGTCTGTAGAAATACCCTGAAAAGGAATTAGCTGCGTAAACCTGCGAACTTTGGACTTTGAGCCCAAACAAATCGAGAAAAATCCATTATAACATGCCTGAGTAAACAAATAAGCGAGAGAGGTTTAAAAACACTTTTAAGCGCTTTTTGGCATTTTCGCCACACTGTGAGGCGGGTTCATCTATCCAGAGCCTACAATTTCGTCTTCATGATAGATTTCTCAGCCTGGAATCGGAACTAATCGTGTGGGATGCAGGAGTCGTCTTATTGAAGCTGAGATTTTGAATAAACTGGTAGGTAAAGTAAATTTATCTGCTGTATGTTTACGGCATCTCAATGGTCAGATAAATTTTCTTCATCTACCAGTTTTTAGGCATTCTTCGCTTCAATGACATGACACCTGCTTCATTCTTCTGGTAAACCTAATTCAGGGTTGTTGGGCTCATTATTAGGACCCACAGCAACCATCGAATGGGATTACCAAACCGTAATTGTATCGCAGTTAAGACGCGGGACGCTTTCAGTCCGCGAAGCCGGTCCGTGGGGTCCCTTGTTTGCTTAAAGAGTAAGATCAGAAAGTAAAAATAGTTCCAGTGGCATAACGTTGGAGCCGAATATTTAGATATTGGATTCTGAAAAACATGCATATAATAAGATAGGCATCTATAATTTATAACAATAATTTATTATAACTTTCTTTCTTTGTCGATATTTTTAAATGTTATTCAAAAAAGAAGAAAATTATTTGAAATTTTATCTTTGTCTTGCGGGAATGATTATAATGTGAAATGCACCGACAATGACTGAGAAAGTAAATAGAAAAATAGTATTTAAATTATAATTAAGAATAGACAAAAACTCAACTTAATCTAACACCCAAATTAATGTTTTGTTAAATCTTTGACGAAGTCAAAAAAAAAAAAAAAGTTCACAATTAGCCACAACAATTACTTTGCGTGCAGAATTCGGGCTCAAAACGTGCGGCCCACTACTGCGACCGACATTTCCTTTCCTACATCTTAACACATTGAAAATTATTCAAACACTATACAAAAAATAATAATAATAATAATAATAATTCCTGAAAACCAGTAAACTTATCTAAGAGTAAATATTACTTTTTGACCCTTCTGGATACTGTTAAAGGCGAAACTTCACACTGTCGGCTATTTTTCGAGTACCTTTTCCCGATTTAGGCAAGGCAATAATTTTTCCTTTTAGTAAATTATCACCGGAAAGAAGAATTAATTCTACACTGTCTATTGCAACATGACTAGCAAGACAATGAGGTTTTGTTGTATGTTTCTGTGAAAAAGTTGTGCATGTTTATTTATTTATTTTTTGAGTTATTGTTTTACAAAAGGCAATGGCTAAACGAAAAAAAAAAAAACAGAAGTATTTTAAGTGTAGCTTTTAATTTAAAAAGTTCTATAAAATATTCTTTTATTAGACAATGAAGTAGTGTTTCGCATTATTTACACATTGACGTCTGAACGATATCCACAAAAAACTGACGGTTGCAATATTGTGTTTTCTTCTGCAGATACAGCGAATAAATTTATGCATATAAAAAAATCATAGACGAACTGTAATGTAGAAAATCCACGTTATAATTGGTTTGCTTATTTTATTGAACAATTTTTTTCTTTTTTTACGAAGAAACCAACTTTCATAATTTCTTTTTTAAAAAAGTATACGGATCCCCTAAAGTAGGAAAAAATGAATTTTTTTGCATAGTGCAAAAACTACTGAATATTTGGAGCTCAAATTTTGGATTCCCACATAAAAGCTCTTCCAGATTGCTTTTCTGTTAAAATTTAATGTGGTTTCAGATCATATTTTTTTCAAAAAATATTAAAATAATTCATAAAAGAACTAAAATTTCATTTTAGGTGTTGTAAATTATGTTTTCATTATTGGGTCGGTTCATATTTTGATATAAAAAAACAATCTTTGCCGTGCCTAATATAGTTTTTGTGTTATTAGTAAAAATATCAAAATACGTTTTAACATTACGAGAGGAATTTTTCAAAACTTGATTCTGAAGTAACGGCTGGATCGAATTAAACAAAATTTTGTATACAAAGTTAAAAAAGAATGCTGATTACAAATATGTGATAAAAAAAGGGGGTTCTCATTGAAAAATTTGAAGTTGATGCTTGTTTTAATATGAAGACGACCCCTTAACAACAATTTTTTACCACAATTATGTAGAACTTTTTATTTCTGAAACAATGACACCTTACACGTGTCTCTAGTGTCAATAGTCTTTGAATACGATCGAGTGTTTCGTTTTTTTTTTCTATGACTGTACCAAGGTTTGAATGTGCTCAAAAAAATGGAACCTTACATATTTCTGAGAGATGATTTTTATGCATGTTTTACAAAATATTGTTGATAATCCAGAAAAAACACTGCCAGACACTTCCTGTGGGCCGAAGTTGCTGCCAACTGCTCAAAAGCTCGCAAAAATAAGTTTCTTTGCCTATTCCATGTCAAGTAAACAAGTGCTTTCCACCCGACCTTCTCCGATTTGGATGAAATTTTATAGAGGTGTAGACATGATTTTGAAACCAACATATGCAAATTTCCAACATCCGACATCCTAATTCTGAGACTCTATGATCCCTTAAATGAAGGGCTCCAAAATGGCGGAATACACTTTGAATGTACGCAGTACGCATGCCTGCTAGATTGAGTCGAGGCCAATATGCTCCAAAAAGTTAGAACTGTACTTATTTTCTGTAAGCTGATTTTTATACATGTGTTACACAATATTGTCAATAATTAATAATAAATACTGTCAGACATTTTCCGTGGGCAGAAATTGTTGCCAGATGCTCCGAAACTAGCAAATATAGGGTGAACTAGTGCCCTCCAACGACTTGGCAATTTGTTTCACTGCTCCGCCATTTTGGAACCATCATTTAAGAAATCCAAGATCCTCAAAATTAGGAGCTCGAAAGTTCAAAGTTTTTATGTATTGATTTCAAAGGCATGTCAACACCTCTATAAAATTCCATTCAAATTGGTAATGGTCTGGTGGAAAGCACAATTTTACTTGACTTGGAATAGGCAAAGATACGCTGTTTTTGCGAGCTTTTAAGCGTCTGGCAGCACTTTTGGCCCACGGTAAGTGTCTGGCAGTATTTTTTATGCATTATATCGACAATAATCTGTAAAACATACATAAAAATCAGATTTAAGAAAATAAGTAAAGTTATATTTTTTTTCCCCGCACATTTCACTTCTTGTACAGTCATAGAAAAAAAAAACGAAACACTCGATCGTATTCAAAGACTATTGATACTAGAGACACGTGTAAGGTGTCATTGTTTCAGGAATAAAAAGTTCTACATAATTATGGTAAAAAATTGTTGTTAAGGGGTCGTCTTCATATTAAAACGAGCATCAACTTCAAAATTTTCAATGAGAACCCCCTTTTTTTATCACATATTTGTAATCAGCATCTTTTTTTAACTTTGTATACAAAGTTTTGTTTAATTCGATCCAGCCGTTACTTCAGAATCGAGTTTTGAAAAATTCCTCTCGTAATGTTAAAACGTATTTTGATATTTTTACTCATAACACAAAAACTAGATTAGGCACGGCAAAGATTGTTTTTTTGTATCAAAATATGAATCGACCCAATAATAAAAACATCATTTACAACGCCCAAAATGTAATTTTAGTTTTTTTTATGAATTATTTTAATATTTTTTGAAAAAAATATGATCTGAAACCATATTAAATTTTAACAGAAAAACAATCTAGAAGAGCTTTTATGAGGGAATCCAAAATTTGAGCTCAAAATATTCAGTAGTTTTTGCGCTATGCTTAAAAATTCCTTTTTTCCTACTTTAGGGGACCGTATACTTTTTTAAAACAGAAATTATGAAAGTTGGTTTCTTCGTAAAAAAAGAAAAAAATTGTTCAACAAACTAAGCAAACCAATTATAACGTGGTTTTTCTACATTAGAGTTACGCCTATGAATTTTTTAAATGCATAAATTTATTCGCTGTCTCTGCAGAAGAACAACACAATATTGCAACCGTCAGTTTTTTGTAGATATCGTTCAGACGTCAATGTGTAAATAATGCGAAACACTACTTCATTGTCTAATAAAAGAATATTTTATAGAACTTTTGAAATCAAAAGCTATACTTTAAATACTTCTGTTTTTTTTATTATTTTTTTATTTATTTATTTTTATTTTTTATTTTTTCTGAGTTTAGCCATTGCCTTTTGTAAAACAATAACTTAAATAATATATATATATATATATATATATATATATATATATATATATATATATATAAATATATATATATATATATATAAATTTGAATTTTTGGCATCTTGAATTCAAATAATGTTTTTCGCAATCACGAGCCGTGTATGTGTATGTATGCGCGTGTGTGTTTGTGCAAGCGCATGCGTGTGGGTGCGTGTGTGTGTATGTATGCATGTGCGTGCGTGTAGGCGTTCGTGTGTGTGTGTGTACGCGCGTGTGCGTGTAGGCGTTCGTATGTGTGAGTATACGCGCGTGTATGTAGGCGTTCGTGTGTGTGTGTATGTAGGCATGAGTGTTTGTGTCTGTGCAGGCATGAGTGTGTGTATGTGTGTGTGTAGGAGTGCGTGTATGTGTGTGTGTGTAGGAGTGCGTGTATGTGTGTGTAGGAGTGCGTGTATGTGTGTGTGTAGGAGTGCGTGTATGTGTGTGTGTAGGATATTGACGCGACCTGGAGACGGTTTTCGCCAGAGGAGCAGCATCGTGAGGCGGCCGGCCGACGATGGTGCTGCGGAGGGTGCTGGTGGGAAAATAAAATGATATCACATTAAAACAGTCAAATGAAAGCAATAAGCAATCGTGATTGCTCAAAAAAATTAACATGCACAACTTTTTCACAGAAACATACAACAAAACCCCAGTGTCTTGCCAGTCATGTTGCAATAGAGTGTAGAATTAGTGGCTCTTCCCGGTGATAATTTGCTAAAAGGAAAAATTATTGCCTTGTCTAATTCGGGAAAAAGTACTCGAAAAATAGCCGACAGTGTGAAGTTTCTCCTTTAACAGTATCCAAATGGGTCAAAAAATAATAATTGCTCTCAGATAAGTTTACTGGTTTTTAGGAATTATTTTTTTTTTGTATAGAGTTTGAATAATTTTCAATGTGTTAGGATCTAGGAGAGGAAATCTCAATCGCACTAGTGGGCCGCGTGCTTTGAGCTGTATTCAGCACAAAAGTAGTAGTTGTGGCTAATTGTGAACTTTTTTTTTTTTTTTGACTTCGTCACAGATTTAACAAAACATTAATTTGCGTGTTAGATTAAGTTGAGTTTTTGTCTATTCTTAATTATAATTTAAATACTATTTTTCTATTTACTTTCTCGGTCATTGGCGTGCATTTCACATTAAAATAATTCTCGCAAGACAATGATAAAATTTCAAAATATTTTCTTCTCTTTTGAACAACATGGAAAAATATCGCCAAAGAAAGAAAGTGAAAAAAAATATTGTTATCAACTAATGGGTGCCTATTTTATTAAATGTATCTTTTTCAGAATCCAATATCTGGATATTCGGCTCCAACTTTGTGACACTGGAAC
Organism: Uloborus diversus; assembly: GCF_026930045.1. NCBI lineage: Eukaryota > Metazoa > Arthropoda > Arachnida > Araneae > Uloboridae > Uloborus > Uloborus diversus. Next base: position 13,735,124 of record NC_072733.1, on the reverse strand, counting down.
TAATTCCACTTCCTGTTCTTATTCTTTGAACACACAACGGGCCACATGGACCAACGTAGCGGGCTGAATGCGACCCGCGTCTTCACTGCGAATTGGTTTTCCCATTCCATGGCTGCTGTGAGTCCTAATATTGAACACAACAGCTCTGAACGAGATTTAACCGAACAATGTAGCAGGTGTCATGTCATTGAAGCCGAGAGTGCCTAAAAACTGGTGGATGAAGAAAATTTATCTCACCAGTGAGATGCCGTAAACATACAGCAGATAAATTTACTTTGCCTACCAGTTTATTCGCACTCTCAGCTTCAATAAGATGACTTCCGCATCCCACACGCTTAGTTCCGATTCCAGTCTGCGAAATATGCAGCGAGGACGAAATCGTAGCTTCTGGATAGTTCAACCCGCCTGTCGGGTATGCTGCCTATAGTATTGCTATAGACAATGCTAGTGTGCAAGTATATAGTGCGCGAAACAATATCAAATAAAGCTAAGTTTTGTTTGTAATGTTAGAAAATCGGAGAAATGACAAGAAGTCAGATTTCCGTTCACCTTGGTTAAAATTAAAATGAATTTTTTTTTTTAATTACGGGTTGAATCATCTCGAATCTCGTTGCTAGAAACAGCATTGGGAAATTACTTTCCTAAATTGGTTTTAAGAGATGTTACATGTTTAACTAAAACCGCAGATTGTGTTATGTCTTTTTAATAATACCACGCATTATGATCTTTCGCATAAATTAGGATTTGAAACAAATTCTCTTTTTTTGATCACAAAAAAGCCTCTAGAACAATTACTGTGTTTGTCCACTGGGTTAATTCAAATAACCAAATTTTTCCCAAATAAAGTTCGAGTATAAAGGGTTTGCTCATTAACGGGTATTTATATTCTCCTGTTTCTGCTTTATTTTTTAGATTGATACTTCGTTCATTTTATGTATTTAGAGCAAGTTTTCACGGAATAAATGGACCTTGCTTCGCTCGAGTCTCCAATCTATTTAATGCTGCGTCTTCCCACGTTGTGCGGTATATTTTTTATATTTTTGTGTGCGATGGCTCACACAATGCCGATGTTCTGCGAAATTAAAAACGCGCAATTCCATTTTACAATCAAAGACTTTTTATTCATTCCAAAATAAACCTGTAACATAGGTGCAACATTTATCAAACATATTCACATCATGTTTCTAGGTATGAAGTTGAATATTTACATTTCTATGAGGCTTGAATGATTATATGAGCAATCCAATAGGTTTATATTAGGAAAAGTCAAAAAGTTCCATTACTTTTAATTTGTCATTATTCGGTTTACTAAAGAACGATCTATACGATGGACCAGCCAAACCTCATCCGTCTTTCTTAGGTTAATGAAGATAGACAAAAATCAGTAAATATTTTTACTTTTTTTTTCAAAAAAAAGAAAAAAAACCGACCGTAAATCGCTTTTTGCCGCAACATAATCGGCTAAAAAGTATCGGATTACGGAAGAAAAGAGAACTTCAAAAAAGCATGAGTTGAGCTGGATAATCTCGATCTTTTCATTGTTCACCTTCCGTTACTTGATAAACCGTGACCTTGAAAGAAGCGTTTTCAATGTGGGGATGGTCCCTAAAACGTTTTTCGTTAATAACTCCTGTTCTACTGCACGGAATGCAGTGAAATTTCGTATCCTGGCTGTATTTTGCGGTCTAAACATAATTATGTAGCAAAAATTAGGGGTTCCCATTTGAAAATCAAGAGTTGGTGCTCATTTTGCTTTGTATATGGTCCCTTATCAAAATTTTACCTACGTAGTTTTAAAGAAGACTTTAAACTAAGTCGGATGACATCTTTTTTTCCTTTCTAGCACGAAAAATGGCCGAATAATTAAAAGTGTTTCGTTTTTTTTTTCTATGACTGTACCTGTAAATTGGCTCTCTGCTTAAGCTAGCAGGCACGCTCATGCTCAAAGTGTTCTGACTCTATTCTATCCCACTCAATAAGTTACTCAGAAAATAATTAAGGTCTGGATGCCCTGGGCTCGCCGACTAGAATTTTGTGCATTCTTTTGTGCATGTCAGCAAAGCTAATAAGCATATAATAATGTTCATGAACCGAATATGTAAAACAACAGTTATTTAGGTATTGAGAATTACACGATGTGTTTCTTTCAATGTGGAAGATTTAAAATTTTTACAACGTGTGGTTCATTGTAAAAAAAAATTCTGAAACGTTACTGAGTATTTCCGTGTAACGTTTCGGGATTTCTATGGTTTTTATCCTCTTTCTGGAAAAATCAAGTATACTTGTCAAAAGTTTCCTGAATTGCTACAAGTCGCACGAATGCAGATTTCTCACTGTTGTAAAAAATATTTTTAGCTCTCAGTTTTAAGATAACCTGCACGTATTTATAAAGTGTATCCGTCTTAGCTTTGGCCATGCTTGTAATACTGCTTTTGAAGCTTTCCGCGAAACGCAGTAAGGTGCCAAACTACTATAGTACACCCACCTAAGTTTATTCTAAGATTCCAGAGATACGACTGGTTTTAAACGGGAAGAGCTCTGAATATTTTAGGAAGCTTCCAGGATAATTTCAGTAAGGTTACTGAATTTTAGCGGAAAACGTTCCTGGTTTTTGTATGATATGTTACTAGAAGAAATTGGGCGCATCAGCTGCCCATTATTTTCAAGGAACGTTTCTGAGTCGTTTTTAGTGTTGGGTAAACATTTGGGTAACGTGGTCACTTGGCTACACAATAATGATGTTTAAATGTTGTTCAATTAACCTGGGAGATTGGTTTTTCACTTCAATAGATGTTTTCATTTTGCTTAATTATTTATTTTTAATGAAATGCAACATTGAATGTTTTTTTTTCCTCCATTCTAATATAACTAGTATTTAAATGGCTGTGGCGCCGATAATTTTCAAACATTTCCAGGATTGCATTACCGTAGCTTTGTTATTAACAATGTTAAAATAATAAAATGTCATGATAAATAATACAAAACTGTTACATTCAGAACTAACCCAAACTCCAGTGGATAGGATTAACTGTTGACTACCATTTTCGTTTCTTCATTCTCCTGAGATGACACAGCCTTACCAGTAACATACACTGTTTAAAAAATTTCCGACACGTTACCGGTTATTTCCGTGGAACGTCTCGGGATTTCACACGTTTTCACCTATTTCCCCGTAAAAACAAGTATCTTCAGAAAAAAATTTCCTGAATCGCTACAGATTGCACGCGTGCAGACTTTTCATTCTTGAGAAAATATTTTTAGCAACCAGTTTAAAGATTGAATGAGCGTGTTGATTAAGTGTATCGGCCTAGGGTTGCTTACGGCCTGTCCAGGATGACTAAGCTCCTAATGAGAGCGAAAAAGTCAATGGATAGCTACAGCTTTGCAAGGCAGGAATTGCAGGTAAGAGATATGGTAGGTTCCTTCTTGCATAGCTTTGGCCGTGGTCACTCTAATTTTTATGGATCCTTCTTAGTAAATCAGGAAGATTCTAATCAATAACACCAAACCAACGTAATCCTTCGAGAAGATTCTAGAGACATGACTAGCTTTAAGAGGGGAGATTTCGCATTTCTTCAGAAAGTTTCAAGGTTAATTTCAGAAAGGTTACTGAATTTTAGCGGGAAACGTTCCTGGTTTTTTTAAGATATGTTACTGGAAGAAATTGGGCATATCAGCTGCCTATTATTTTCCAGGAACGTTTCTGAATCGTTTTTACAGTGTAGTTAAGTTACTAGATTCAGTTCAGTCTTGTCAAAACAAAGCATTTCTCTGATTGACAAACGTTGCCAAAAGTATGATCAAATTATAATTACCGACTTTTAGGTACTCCAACACTGGAATAATGCCGTCATGCATGCTATGACGTGAGTTTCATTGTTGGAGATAGTGATTTCTTTCACATATTTTTAGATTGCTCAAGTTTACTCACATGACTTTTTTTTGTATCCTTATAACATTTGAAAACCTATGATAATAAGTATTGTCTAGCATTCTGTTTTAAGTTTCTAAGTATGTTTCTTTCTTTACAGTTTTGTCTAACAGATACTAAACTAACTAAACATACCTTTTAATGGACCATGGTACATATTAGGATATTTTAATCGTAAAACAGTTTGAAATGTGTTGTGTTTTTTGGATTAAGTAACATGGCAACATATTGTAATTTACCTGTTGGCACCAAGGAAGTTATTTATAGACTTGTTCTTTAAAATTGCTTCTCGTGTTTGTTGACGAAATAAAAAAATACATACTTAGCAAATAAAACTGATTTTCTGTTCATTTCAATTACTTCCTCAACATTTTTTACCTGTATTTATTTTTAAATGTATTTTTTGTCACTAACTTTCATTGCTGATTTACATATGCTTCCTTCTCAGAAAAAATCTGCACTGTTCTTATGAAACTTTTAATCTTAACAAACGCAATAACTTGTAACCCCACTCGATGTACAAAGAACCCAGATAAAGCACTAGATATGTATTACATAAATCCAGACACATATTATCATTGTTACATTCTAAAATAAATATTTTTACTTAATTCATGAATTGCAATAGTTCCCCCAAATTCCGAGTAGTTTTATGACATGTGAATAAAATTTATCCGATAGGTTATAAAATTGTTCGTATGATGACTTTGAGAAATTTATGAGTGATTAAACTCTGAGTCAAGCGACATCAGTTATAGTATATTTATCTATTGTGGGATATATAAAGAGTGATAGAATTACGAGATAGCACATCATGACTTCAATAACGTGATATACATTTTGGAAATGCGAAATGAATTTACTAGGCACGGATTACAATCGATTTTCGAGAGTTGTTTAGATTGGTGAGCTTGAAGAAATGAATGTATAAGTATTTCTTAAAAAGTAGCAGCATTAAATCCGAAATATCAATGTACACTGTAAAAAAAATCTGAAACGTTACAGAGTATTTCCGTGTAACGTTTCAGTATTTCTATGGTTTTTACCCATTTTCTGGAAAAATCAAGTATACTTGTTAAAAAGTTTCCTCAATAGCTATAAGTCGCACGAATGCAGACTTCTCACTGTCGTAAAAAAATTTTTAGCTCCCAGTTTAAAGATAACCTACACTGTAAAAACGATTCAGAAACGTTCCTGAAAAATAATAGGCAGCTGATGTGCCCAATTTCTTCCAGTGACATATCTTGAAAAAATGAGGAACGCTTTCCGCTAAAAACCAGTAACCTTTCTGAAATTAATTTTGAAACTTTATGAAGAAGTACGAGATCTGCCCTGTTAAAGCCAGTCATGTCTCTATAACCTTCTAGAAAAATTAAGTGGGTTTAGTGTAATTAATTAGAACCTTTCTAATTTACCAAGAAGGCTCCATACAAATCAGATCGCACGCGGCCAAAGCTATGCAAGAATGAACCAAGAATATCCCTTGCCTGCAATTCCTGCCTTGCAGGGACTTCAGCTATCCATTGACATTTTCGCTCGCATTGGGAGCTTCGACAATCTGGACAGGCCGTAAGCAACCTTACGCCGACACACTTAATAAACACGCTCATTCATTCTTTAAACTGGTTGCTAAAAATATTTTCCACACCAATGAAAAGTCTGCACGCGCGCAACTTGTAGCGATTCAGGAAACTTTTTTGTGATAATACTTGTTTTTACGGGGAAATAGGCGAAAACGTGTGAAATCCCGAGACGTTCCACGGAAATAACCAGTAACATTTCGGAATTTTTTTACAGTGTAAGCGTATTTATAAAGTGTATCCTCTTCAGTTCGCTTGAGGTCAGTCCAGACTGATAAGTCGTCCAAAGGATCCAAAATCCAATAAATCACTCTGCACTCTACGGACTACGTAGCTTTGCAAGATTTGTAGGTGAGTAAAATTCTTGATACTTACTTGCAATTCTGTCCTAGCTTTGGCCATGTTTGAAATACTGCTTTTAGATATTTACTCGAAACGCAGTAAAGTGCAAAACTATTATAGTATACCCACTTAAGTTTATTCTAAGATTGCCGAGATACGATTGGTTTTAAACGGGAAGAGTTGTGAATATTTAAGGAAGCTTCCAGGATAATTTCAGAAAGGTTACTGACTTTTAGCCGAAAGCGTTCCTGGCATTTCAAAGATATGTTACTGGAAGAAATTGGGAACATCAGCTGCCCATTATTTTCCAGGAACGTTTCTGAATCGTTTTTACAGTAAAGGATTTTTTTTTTTTTTTACAGTTTTGAAAAATAGCCAATTTCTGTTTAGTATAATTGACTGTTGTCTGTGTACGGTCATATTCACCGCCCGAGCTGAACCCGTCAGACGCATAGACCGCTGTTCGAAACCTTTCTCAACCAAACAGAAGGCTTCCGTCGGGTGCCTGAGTGGGATCTAACATGGCTGATGAATATAACTGCTAGTAAAGCATAAAAAGTTATGAAAAATAGCAAACACTCTTAATGACTAAGACGTCATGCGCATGGAGTTCAATTTAGGTGGCAATCAACATCTATTTGTTTTCGTGAAACTTATTTAAAGAAAATTTTAGGTGCTACTTGTATTAAAACGGATACTAACTTTCACAAGCAAAACTAAACCCCGAGTAATAAACTTACTCTAAATATTAAATTTAATTGGACTCTGTCCATTAGAACAGACTCTCAACGAAAATGAAAACATCACATTTTTTAACAAGCAAGTTTGCGCATAATAATAAGCTTATAAGCATCAAAAGGAAAATAAACATTTTTTTTTTTCAAAAGAATAAAACAAAATAGTTAACCAAATGAATCAAATTAACCAGAAAGAGCTTCTAACTCTGGGGGATCGAGCCCCCCCCCCCTTTTTATCAGAAAATTGAATTTCTTTGCTTTTAATACTTCTTTCTTTGCAAAAAAAAAAAAAACATTTCTTCGCCAGCCAATAATGAACAAGTCAATGTTAAATGTAAAAATTACAATAATTTAACAAGAAATTTAAAAAATCTTAAGTTTTAATAACCCAAATCTGTTCTAAAATCGGTTTCTATAGGGGAAATATCTGAGCCCCCCCCCCCCCCTTAAAATCTTGTGTGTGGGCGTCCATGCACCCATCGAATTCTGGATCGAGTTCCGGAAAAGACATTTCAGGTATATTCACAACAAAATCGTAAATATAATGAATAAAACATATTATAAACAACGAGAACACAGAAACAATGCTCGAAATTTATTGATTATACACACGTATTTCAAAGGATGATGTTGCTAACTAACAGCTGTAGAGAGAGATGGGGCACGTTGGTGCGCTTTTCTATTTTTCATTTTTTTATCGTAAAAAAAATTAAATTAGCAGTTTGATTTTCTACCATGAGTTTTATTAAACATTTTTCATTGCCTCAGATTTTTTTTTGAAAACGTTCAATTCATTAACAAGTTTTTTTGCATTATTTTTTTAACAGAACTCTGTGAAGCGTACCAAAGTACCTCAAATGCGGGTACGTTGATCCGCATTACGAAAACAACTGCTATAATAATTTTAATGATAAATATTATCCAATATTGTAACTAACGTATGTTCTTTTGCGTCTAGCATGAAAAGAGATTAAAGATCAACATAACATACTAAATATTAATTGAACACTGTCGAAACGATTCAGAAACGTTCCCGGAAAATAATAGGCAGCTGATGTGCCCAATTTCAACCAGTAACATTTCTTACAAACACCAGGAACGTTTTCCGATACAAGTGAGTAACCTTCCTGAAATGCTGGGAAATATCCCCTGTTAAAGCCAGTCGTGAACCTTCCTGGTTTACCAAGAAAGGTCCAGAAGCATTACCGCGACCATGGCCAAAGCTGCGCGAATAATTGCAAGCAAGAACCAACCATATTTCTTGCCTGCAATCCCTGCATCGCAGGGCTGATAAATCTGGAAGGTGTCTAGCTGTTATATTAAACCTGCATAAGTTTATTTTGAAGTTCCAGAGACACGACTGGATTTAAATGGGAAGATTTTTGACTTTTTCTGGAGGCTTCCAGGATAATCTTAGGAAGGTTACTGAATTTTTGCGGAAAGCATTTCTGGCTCTTTCACGATACGTTACTAGCAGAAATTGGGCGCATCAGCTGCCCATTATTTTGCAGGAACGTTTCTGAATCGTTTTTACAGTGTACTTTTGCACTATTAATGCCAGAATCATCCACATTTTCTCAAGAATTAGCAATACTTGCATCTTCAACTTCAGTGTTATGATAATTTTGCTTTTATAATTCTTATAAAAGTTTTTGTTTTTTGTGGGTTTTCTAAACGTGGAGCAAAGTCCCCGCGTTCCTGGTCTAAAGAAATGCTGTCATATTTATTTTTCTTTTTGACAAAATATTAAGAAACTACAAACGATTACGAGCTTACGCGCTAAAAGAATCTGCTTTAGGAAAGAGCAATTTATTACTCCATTCTTCAATGAAACCATTAAAAAAAAATACGTTGCAGACTAATGAAAAATACTCATCATCAAAAAGAGGAATAAAGTTTGTTTCTCATTTTTTCTTTTCAATATAACTACCATGTGATTTTATTATAGGATTAGAAGGACTATGGGATTATTTGGTTGTCATAAAATACAATATAGTATACTAATAATGGTTAAATAGTTGAAACAGGTCCGGCGTGCCCCGCGGACCAACGACAGCCACCTCTCCCTACTTAACGCAGTTCACGCAACCACGGACAACGAGATAGAAAGCGAGACGAGTGCATGTGCAACTTCTCGTCGCACACTACGTCACTTCCGTCCCTCATAAGTTTACTCTGATCATAATTTTAAAATCCTCGACTAAAAATGTTCACTTAAAAAACTATTTCAGATTTATACAATATTATTATTTAATCCTTGTCTCAAAACGTTTTTCTTTTTTTTTTTCACTACGTTAATACATTTCTATGCGTGCACTGTGCACATTTTGTAGTTCTAAAAAGATTTTAACGATTTTCAACTATTCGCCCGACTTGATCGCTCCCAGAATTTACCTTTTGAGGGAAATAATTTCGTCATAACAATCCTCACAATAAAAAAACTCTCATATTAAGATTAGCAATGTGTGTTAAAAAACGGCGTTATGGGGGTTTGAAAATTAAAAGTTCTCGTCACCATGCGCGTGGCTCCAGGTATTAGCTAGACTATATTATTTGTTGTAATTATTTTATTTATATACACACTAATATTAAGGACGAGTGTAAATGCTCTTTATCAAAACAAACTCCCACAGAAAAATAATCCATTGATTTTTTTTTTTTTTTTTTTTTGCTTTCATAGGATGACATTTTCAGTTTTCGATGTAATCCTCACCTTCATCACTTTAGTTATCATTGCACCAATGTGGAAAAAAAATCTAAAGCGATAGGATGTAAAAATATATATATGAGGCAATGATGAGGAAAGGGATGTAAATGGAAATTTTCAAGTTTTGAGTAAAACGCGTTTAAAGATAAGGTCCTAGGTAGGCTTTCATTATTATTTTTTTTTCAAAATCATGCTGCATAGCAGCCCCTACCAGAGTTACTAGTACTATCTCTTGTCCCAAGAAGGAGGAGAGGTTCGCAAACCATTTGTACACTGTAAAAACGATTCACAAACGTTCCGGGAAAATAATAGGCAGCTGATGTGCCCAACTTCTGCCAGTAACATGGCTCGCAAAAACCAGGAACGTTTTCCTCTAAAATTCAGTAACCTTCCGAAAAAAATCTAGAAATCTTCCCATTTAAAACCAGTAGTATCTCTGGAACTTCAGAGTGTTCTTAGGTAGGGATATATAACAGCTTGGCACCTTCCTGATTTATGGAGACAGCTCCATAAACAGCATTGCAAACGTGACCAAAGCAAAACCAGAATTACAAGTAAGTATCAATCATCTCACTCGATTGCAATTCTTGCAAAGCTACGTAGTCCATACTTAATCACTCCCTTTAGGAGTTTAATCAGCATAGACGAGCTGAAGTCGATACATCTTATAAATACTCTCAGTTAATCTTTAAACTGGGAGCTAAAACTACTTTTTAAAACAGATAGAAACTGCATTCGGACAACTTGTAGCAATTCAGGAAACTTTTTGACAACGATACTTGATATTTCCAGGAAGTGGATAAAAACCATTGAAAACCCGAAACGTTACACGGAAATACTCAGTAACGTTTCGGAATTTTTTTACAGTGTATTGCTTATCAGCAAATTTTTAATTTTTCACTTACATCCCTTTGCTTCTCTCAGCCTCATATATTGTTCATAAATTTTTAACACTTGATTTTAACTGAGTGTTCTTTATCATGGCAAGATGTTTGATACTCTGTATGATCCATTAATTCGGTTACCAACTACTAACTTGAGACGAAGGCAGAATCTGCTGATATAATATGTTGAAGTTAAACTAGCAATTTGATTTTCATATGAATATTTTTGGCACTGGAGAAAAGGACACGTGGATTTTATTATAAACAAGGCTTACAACTCAATCTTTTTCTCGTTTCAATCTTGGGAACATATAATTAGTTTGAAGCGAAATCTGCAAGTCATTTTCAAACGTTTTAAAATTTTACTGCTGTCTAACATAATGGAACAATCCTAATTCATTGATTTAAGTATTAAGAAACAGCGAGAAAACAAAGCATAAGAATAGAATTTCAAAACAAATGTAAGATTATACACCAATACTAAATTTTATGACTATATATTTTAGGGGGGAAAGAAAGAATATAAACATAAACTTAGATTTTCTTTTGCAATGATACATTTTGTTACTTTTTGCAATAGTGAAAACTTTTGCCTATGTTTTAAAGACTAAGGAAGTATAAACAACAGAAAAAATGGTTTTAATAAGCTATTGGAACGAAATGAGAATCGTAAAGAAAAAGGTTCATTAGTTTTAATTTGAAATGAAACTGACTTGAAAGTAATAGTTTTTTTTTTCTTGATTTCTTTAATGGTTTTAAAGACAAAGGCTTTTTTTTCTTATAAGAGATTCTGAAAAAGGAAAGAAAAACAATTGTATTAATATTGCTAAAATGTTAAAGAAATGTACAAACATTGCAAAAAAGAAAGAAAGAAAAGACAATGGTGACATAAACTGGTAGTGTTTTAAGACGATGTATTTTTTGCCTCAAGTTTGTCCATAAGCAAAATTTATTAAGCTGAAAAGACCACAAATATAAAACTATTATTTGTATTTGATCATAAGCGAATATTTTAAGCCCCTTTTCACAGAACAGCCGCATATTATGAATACGTTTACCATAAACGTAATTTCTTTGAAATTTGAAAAATGGTTACGTCTGCCTAAACCGTAGTCAGTTGTACATGATAAAACATTCGTGTAAATTCACAGATCACTAAGTAAACAAATCGCATATGAATTGCGTCATAGTTTTAATTACACTAACTACGGCATTTCTCAAAATATTCAAGCACATTGTATTTTTTCAAAAAACCAGGAATTTAAATTACTCTACGTGGAAAATAATGATTCTGTTCATGATTAAATATTCGAGTAAATCCCCAAGAAAGCTACCACATAAACAATACGCATTTGAATATCGATACAGCTTTGATTTATAACGAGAAAATAGCTTCCCTTAGTTCAATGAGACGAGCTGTACGCAATGAAAATATGATAAAATGCTATATTTCTGTTGATTGGCAGAGAAGATTTAATCGCGAAAAGTACATTGAATAAATCAACAATGAAAAATTGAAAAGTTCTTGGATAAACGTTCATTTTCCCACCTTAATCACATCAATGGCACTTAATGGGGATATTAAAATTTTTCAGAACACAAAATGTCATCGGCTCTCGGCTTTAACAAATTGACGAAAACTAATACGATTAGACTTGCTTTTCCAAGTTTTCAAAGAGAGCGAGGGACCTTGTGGGCTTATTAACATGGTATTAAATTCTGCATTGTTTCAGCGATGAACTGATGAGCCCGTCTCGATGAAATGAATTGATTCACACGAAAAATGAGCGTGAAGGTATAGCGATGCTCTGTTAATGACATGGTACTTGCGAGTATGCTTGCATTTCAAGTGGAGTCATAGAAACGACAAGTGATTCTAGTTTCGCATTTATTATAGAGGATGTATAGGAGGAGAGTATCGTAAATTGGAAATAAAATGGATATTCCTTTGTGCTAGCTTATGAAGCATGAGTGAATAGGAAATGTAATTATGTAGGGAATAGTTTTGCTTCTTATTAGTGCAATTTTTTAAAATACATTTTGTCACTACATTAATTACGTACTAGTATAAATCAATACCAATGTTTAAAGATATTTTATTTTTGTTCCTATAGAAAAGAGACCGGGGGATTTTGTAGCAGCAAGGAAAAAAAGGTCTGCATTGCTTTAGCCACAAACTCATGACCCCGTCTCCTTAACATAATTTGCCACACGAAAAAGGAACGTGAAGGTATAACAATGCTTTGTTAATGACATGGTACTTGCGAGTATGCTTGAATTTTGCATTTCAAGTGGAGTCATAGAAACGACGAGTGATTCTTGCTCAGTATCGTAAATTGGAAACAAAATGGATATTCCTTTGTCCTTGTTTATCCAGAATTACTGAATAGGAAATCTGATGATAGAATATTTTTACCTATTAGTATTATTATTTCTGATTCATTTTTTTCGCTACATTAATTACGTACTAGTATGAATCCTCTGAAGTTTAATGTTTACAAATTTTTATTTTTGTTCTTACAACAAAGAGACCGAGGGCTTATTAGCATGGTTAAAAGCCTACATTGTTTTTGACCGACTTCAAAAAAGGAGGTTATGATTTCCTAATTTCCTTTTTTTGATGGTTTCGGATTATTCCAAGACTACTGAACCGATTTGAAAAACTCTTTTTTTTTGTTTAGAAGGGTATACTTCCCAGATGGTCCGATGGTAATTTGGTCTGGATCTGATAAGGGGTCCCGGAGAAATCCAAGAAACTTTGAATTTCACACGTTGTGGATACGTAATCCAGTTTACGCGAGCGTGCGGAATACCTCACATATCACACAGCTTTTCCGTGACCGGTGTATTTTCACAGCAAAGGTTTTGCCTTCGTCTGTAACGAGGATTTTCGCGGAATGATTTATTTTCGCCGCCTGTTAATTTTTACTTATAGGTGTTACTAATGTTTTACTACTTAGCAAAGCAGTAAATTAAATATATTTTGCTACTTTAATAGCTGAATCAATTACCTTAACAGTATTTTTAACTACTTACCCTAGGGTAGGGGTAATACCGGTTAAAGCTGATTTTGCAATATTTTTTATTTTTCCAATAGGTAAGATTAATTAAGACTCAATCTGAGTCTGCAATAGGTAAAATGTACTATATGTAAGCAATTTTGCATTTTTGCGTTTCAAATTTAACACAAAGTAAAGTTTTATATTCATTTTCCCTTGGGTGACTGCCATTTCCCAGTTCCCCCTAATTAATTTTGCCTTCCATTGTAGTTTTAAATCAAGCACATTTTTTACAGTATTTAAAGCCGCAAAAATACATGTAAAGGAATTGAAGAAATTACTTACAGAAAAAAAAATCCTCCAAAATTTAACACCTACTTGAATAATTGAATCAATTAAGCAGCTAAAAAATTTCAAAAAATAAGCCAAATTTAAATCATATCTTATCAGAAATAAAATCATTTTAGTTTAATGATTTAATTAATTTTTAATAGTTGACATAATCTAAAAACGTTACGATAATTTTTTTTTTTTTTTGAATGGGAGTTTTTATTGGACTTTGAAACATTTGTCAAAATTTTAAATAGCTAATCAACATTTCAAAATTTACTATAAAATTAATTCTTCGCATAAATAGCAAATCTTATTACAAATCAAAATTCTTCGAACTTTTTTCTCAGTTTAATTTTATTTCATTTAATCCAATGAATTAATCAACCATTTTCTATAATATTCAGTAAATTACCACCCATTAGCAAGGGCTACAGCAGAAATGCATGAGATATATTTCTGCTTTATATTTCATGCATTTTCTATAATGTTAACTCTATGCGAAATTGCATTTGAAACGTAATAAATATACATATTTTTTCGTCTTTGAAACTGAACATTAAGATCATGCATTGAGATTCAGTACATTGTTGTTTCCTCTTTACTCAAACATTTTTTTTTGGTCAAAAAGGCTTGAATTTACCCCATAGGCGTTACAATAAAAAAATTCTGAAACGTCACCGTTCATTTCCAATAACGTTTCAAAATTTAACGGGTTTCCGATAATTTCTTGTTAAAATCACGTATCTAAGCGAAACGTTTCCTGAATTCAGATTTTCCCCCTTTTTTTCCCTTTACACTTCGGTTCTTTACTCCGGTGCGCAGTGGGGTGTTTTTGCAGAAAAACACCCGCAAAAATTCAACATACACTGTGAAAACGATTCAGAAACGTTCCTGGAAAATAATGGGCAGCTGATGTGTGCCCAATTTCTTCCAGTAACATATCTTACAAAAACCAGGAACATTTTCTGCTAGACTTCAGTAACAATCCTGAAATTATCCTGGAAACTTCCTAAAATATTCAGGAAGCTTCCCGTTTAAAGCCATTCGTATCACTGAAATTTTAAAGGTAAACTAAGGCAGACATACTATAATAGTTTGGCACCTTCCTGCGTTTCCAGGAGAGCTCCAAAAGCAGTATTGCAAACATGGCCAAAGAGAAGTCAGAATTGCAAGTTAGTATCAAGAATTTTACTCGCCTGCAATTCTTCGCAAAGCTACGTGGTCCATAGACTGGTTTGCACCCTTTGGATGCCTAATCAGTCTGGACGGGCCGCAATCGAACTAGAGCAGGTACACTTTATAAATACGCTCAGTTAATCTTTAAACTGGGAGCTAAAGCTATATTTACAACAGATAGCACTCTGCATTCGGAAATTTCGTAGCAATTCAGGAAACGTTTTGACAATGATACTTGATTTTTCCAGGAAGTGGATAAAAACCATTTAAATCCTGAAACGTTTCACAGAAATACTCAGTAACGCTTCAGATTTTTTTTACAGTGTAGAAAGTATGCTTCTTCAATCTTACTCTAATATGTGTTTTCGAACGCTTGCTTAGTTGTAACGTCATATTTCTACTAATGAAGATTCTCAATAATGTATTTTTTCCTCAGATTGTCAGCTTTCATTTAAAACTAAAATTTTAAACTTATCTTGTATATATATATAGACATTTAGTTACATTGTAATAGCAGTTCAGAAACGTTCCTGGAAAATAATGGGCAAATGATATGCCCAATTTCTGCCAGCAACAAATCTTGCCAAAAACGGGAGAGATTTCTGCTAAATGTCAGTTACCGGACGACTTTGGAAATCTCTCCGGTTAAAGCAAGTCATGTCTCGGGAACCTCCAAGAAAAATGAAAAAGGGTTACACTAATTAATTAGAACTCTTCTGATTTACTAAAAAAGCACCAGAAGCAATAATGCATCCCTGGTCAAAGCATAGACGATATTGCAAGTTAGGTCCAAGCATCTTCCTCGCTTACAATTCTTGCTTAGCAAAGCTGTAGTTTTCCAGAGAATCGTAACAAAACTGGAGCCAATACACTTAACAAACACGCTTAGTAAATCTCCAAACTGGTAGCTGAAAATATGTTTCACAACAGTAAAACACAACGTGTACTTTGTAGCAATTCAGAAAACGGTTTTGCAAAGATACTTGATTTTACGGGGAAAAAATTAAAACCTGTGAAACCCTGAAACGTTCCATTGAAATAATCAATAACGTTTCGGAATATTTTACAAAGCACAAACGAGTATTTGTTGTCTCGTGTTACATTTTAAGAGTCCTGAGACCCCTTTAAACTAAAAGGGAAGAAAATTGACCCCTTCCCCTCCGTGCTCCCTTTGTTTCTTTAAACCCTCAGAAGTTTTCTTAACACTAGAACGACTGACATTTTCTGTATACCTAAAAAGACTGAAGGGGCCAGTGTGGCCCCTACCCATTTTTGGAGTGAATTATTTTAAAAATTCTTCCTGACAGAGTCCACATGCTTGATACACCTTCTTTCATGACTAAATAAAAACTTAGTACTTAATTATTTTTAGTTTTTCTCTCTATACTCGGCAAAAGGTTGAATTAGTTTTCCTTTCTAAGAGCAATGGCCACCGTTAGGATGGTAAGCAGTCGGTACTGTTTATAGCATTTGGATATCCAATCGGCTGCATAAAGAGGAAGTTACAGGTTAAACTAGAGTGAATGGCATTTTTTCTATGCTACAACAATTAGGAGAAAGGAAAAAAATAAATTTTTTAATTGTCAAAATGCTTAGGGGCCACTGTAGCCCCTCCCGTCTTTCTAGGTATAAGGATCAATATTAACAGTACTATGAGGCGAATGATTAAATGATTAAACAAGCATTCAAATAGTGTCATATAATGAAAAGTCAGAAAATTCCATTAAGTTCCGTTAGATATTATCCGAGTTATTAAACAACAAACTACGCGAGGGGCCACACAGGCCCCTCCGTCTTTCTAGTGTTAAAGTTCATTTTTCCGAAGTTTTATTTTTCCGAAGCGATTAAAGCAGTAAAAAATCTTTGCATCCGATGACAGCTAATATTTGCTAAGTTTTTATTCGAAATATAGTAAGATATTACATTACCTACTTAAGAACGACATTCTTAATACTAATGAACGATAGATTTCAAAGAACTGAAAAGCATAGAAAATAAACAGTGTTGGAGTTATTATTTCTTAAAGGTTTTAACAGAAAATACTTTTCTCACAGTGTACTCTTTCATATTCCAAAATCTTTTAAAGTTTCAAACTTTCGATCCTTACTTTCGATGTAATATGAGAATTACCTTCATATTAAAATTTTAAGACTAGGGAAAAAAGTAAGCTCTACGAAGCATTATTATCATCAACGCCACTTTCACTTCAATAAAGATTTTGGAAATTTTAAGTAGTTCTTGACTGAACTGTTTAATAATAAATGCAATAGAAAATGAATGTTGGTTTATATATATATATATATATATATATATATATATATATATATATATATATATATATATATATATATATATATATATATATATATATATATATATATATATATATATATAATAGAGGACCCGACAAACGTTGTTCTGTTCAAACTTTGTAAATTGAAAAGTTAAAAAATTTCAATAAACAATCAAGTGTTTCAACTTTAAAAATGTAAACAAATGATCACGCAACTCTATTGTTTATAGCCAAAGTCGCCAAGCCAACACGTTACTGTAATTCAGCCGATCAGTGAGCGAAGCCAACTCCCTCCGATTAGGGGTCTGATCTTTTGAACGAAAACTTTTTAAACTTAATATATTGCCTAATTTGTTCTTTCCACCAAAGATAAAGATCTTCCACTGCACTGATCTTTTGTGTACAGAACTACCCTGTTGTAATTTATCTGGACGAAAATAAAATTTGTTTCGTCTTTAAATTCCATCATCTTTTCCTTTAATAATGTACTGATTAGTGAGATAATCCTTAAAGTATTCTTGACATTGGTGCCAAAACTGAGACAAATTTCATCCGAGAACCAAGCATTGGTACGGTACGGTACTTTCCAACGGGTACTTTACCAACCTAGGTACGGCACTTTCTGATCATTTGGTTAGGAAAACCTAAAGCACCGATCCGGTCACACGGTTTACCTACGAAGACGGAACACACGTTTTGAATGAACCTTCCAGTACTTTACTTTAAAATATATCACTGGACCTAAAATCTTTGCTTTCAAGAAATGAAGGCTTCTCTCTCTCTCTCTCTACGTTTTATCTTTTCTTAATTGACAAAGCACAGTAGGAAATTTAATTACAAAAAGCAGAGCTGACTTTCTTATTGTGCTTTGGCAACGGGTTATCCTCCCCCTCCCCCTTTTTTTCTTTAACTATTTGTGTGTCAGAAAAAGAGCATTGGACAATGTATTTGTTTTAGATATCATAGTCAATGCCTTCCGTATTTTAGAATTATTGGTTTTACCTAAACGGGTTTTAAGGTGGGATATAATCTGTACTTCAATTTAGAAAGATAATGCGCACCCTGCTATCATGTTATTACATGATAAAATTTGACTAGTTATTCATCAATTACAGATTAGAGAGATATTTAGAGCGAGGTTAACTTTAATATTTAAGATATTTTATTTTTCCAAAACGCATTAGCATATCAGAGAACTCGAAATAACTTCGAGATAGGAAGTAAAAACGTACACTAATCCAAAATTAAATACACATTTGTTGCTCATTGTTTTTCTAATAAATTAAATGCCAAACGTATTTTTTCTGTACCATATTTGTCTACAAAACCTCATTCCAGGTGTTAACTATATTTTCACCGAACGCCACTGGATAAAGGCGCTCAAAAAATATTTGCACGACGGCGCCGATCAGTCTTGGCGCGAGCCTGATTTTACGTTACAGTAACTAGCAAGGGAAAGTTGCGCGACAGTCTACTAACGGCTCCCGGCGATTATTGTTAGTCACTAATTGTCAGCGTGAAGTCATTATTAGGTTTCAACAACAGTCCGCGGCGACCTCACATAGTGACGGTGAAGTGACATCACCGGAACACCGAAAATTTACCGATAACAAATTATTTTTTTCAGTGAAGTCATAATAAGGTTTTCAGAATTGAGGCGTTGCAATTCTGTCGCTTTGTAATTTGATGCAATTGTGGCTTACAGTGACATTACTGTAGCTTTGCTATTATAGGTTGTGCAGTGGGGAATTATTTTAAAAGATTTCTGGAATTTATTTACCTCATGTAATTGTTTAAGGTCCAACGGACAATGTGGTGAAACCATCCGTGTATGGATACACATGCCAGGTTCCTTGAAGTCCAAAACTAAAGATGCATTGTCAAAAATTAAGGTAATTTAACAATTACTATTTTCTTATCGATTGCCTTTGTTTTCTAACAACTTTTTATTATTTTTTTCTGTACAATTTTTCGTAATGAATATTTTACTTTGCTTTTGTAAAGCTAGTATTTAAATAAATCAAATACTATGTGCCGTTCTTGAAATAGATATCAATAAAATATATTACGCAAAGAGATACCATTGACTACAAAGGTTTTCAAGAAATAAATCATTTTTCATCCTTTAAAAACGTTAAAACTTTTTGGCTTGTACTAGTCACTTCGTATATTTGTACAGTGCTTAGAAAATGCTTTTTAGACGGAGAAAGTTAAAATTAGCTATTGAATTTATCTGCGTAGAAGTCTTTATATTTACTTACAGCTCAAACCACACAATAGTGTTATTTGTTTACACTACAGATTCCCAGTACACATTGGAAACACGTTTGGAACCCTTTAATAGAGCAAAAGTGTTCCTGTTTCCTAAATGTTATATAAAATGTGGTTCGAATATGCTCTATTAATAAGAAATTGGACTGACATGTGCTCCGAATGTGTTCCGCTCCGGGTATATGCAAGATTTAAAATTAGGAACGAACTTGAGAACTTATTGGGGACGCATTAGAGAACGGATTGGGACACGTGGGCACAGTTGTGAAACTTTCGCTTTATTTTGTAAATTCAACAGCTTTCTTTAACCATCAGTCAATAGAACCTCTCAAAACGATACTACTAGAAATTTTGTTACAAGAGATTGCTGTGCGGTGTTGTTGCGATTGCCACCAAAAACGATACCCCTCACTGCTTACCGTCCTGTGTTGTTGGTGGTTGAAAACTTCCCCGCTAAAAAATTTTAAACACAAATTATTGGTAAAGTCAAAGTTGAACCCTTAAAGGAGGACTAGCCGACTTATCCGACATTTTTGGTTCCAAGACAGCTTTGGATCCAACCATATTTCTAGTATTTATAAATACGTTATGATATTCGATGGTTGCTATGTCATAAAGGAATTGATGATAAAATGAGTAAAATGTTCTTAAGATAAGTCTCAAAAGTTAACTTAGTTTACAAATTCAGCAAAAGTGCATCGAGAAATGTTTATTATTAATGAAACTCGTTTTCACACCTTATTTGTTTTTAATTTGTTTTATTTAAATCGTCTTCACTTGCAGAAAAGAGTAATCAGACATCACTCTGGCAACACATCTAAAGCTCTAGGCATCAGTTTTCTGCAACAAGGCTTTTTTACAAATACTGATCTTTTCTGCCGACAATTTTGGAACCAAAGTGTCGGACAAGTCAGCTCCCTTAATACAGAAAGTCAAAAACTTAGCGTCAAGTAAACTTAAGTCAAAGAAGTTCTATAAGTGCTGTAAAAAAGTTCCCGAAAGTGTTTAAAAGAAGAGACATGCGTCGGTGTTCTAAAAATGTTCTCAAAAGCATGGGGGGATAACGTTTCCGGGCTTATTGGCCGAAGTCTAATTGGAGTAGAAATTCCAGACGTTTCGGCTTGCTTTGCTGCAGCCATCATCAGTGGTTTGAGTTTGGTGAGACTGTCTCACGTTGTCTCACCAAACTCAAACCACTGATGATGGCTGCAGCAAAGCAAGCCGAAACGCCTGGAATTTTTACTCCAATTAGACCACGGTCAATAAGCCTGGAAATGTTATCTCTCCATATTGACGCCGGCCGTGAGAGCCTTAAACAGTATTTAATTTGTTCTCAAAAGTATTCAAAAGGTGTAATGAAGCAAGTAAATTGTTTAAAAGCAATTTTTAAAATGTGTGTTATAAAATGCTTTTAATAAGGAAACAAGAGTGCGTGTTTAAAGAGAACTCAATAAGTGTATTTGTAGTGCGTTTATCTCAATTTCTTACACTTTTCCTGCAACTGATTCACCTGTAAGAACATTTTTAAAGTGAGTTATAAAAATTGCCCGTTTCAGTGCAGTAAGTCACCTGTATTGTTGTTTTTTACACTCAAAGGTCTTAATTAAAACAAATTTATGCAAAATTATATTAGGTGTAATGCCTGTACGCTAAAATAAAATATTACTTGGTCACGAAAAACTGGCGAGCATCGCCATTACAAGTAAACTATTAAGAGTTGAACAAATACTTTTCGGCACCAATATGCACTTTCGTACAAATTAAATGCTGTTATTTCTTATTTTCAGTAAACTGCTGTTTGATTTACAGATGTATGTGAATATTTTGAGATATAATGTAAACTTAGTAAAACCCGACAGTTCAAGAATGAAGAAAATTAATTAGTTTTCTAAAAGTGAATGTGAACTTAATTAAATTCTCTTAATATTTATGCTCTGTTTTAGTTCTCTTTCACACATTTGGACCAATTTTGTGTCTTGGTGCTCACTGAAACATATCAAAGTAGCTCCCTGATGAATTTCCGATTTAAGTATTTTTAAAAAACTAGCTAAATGAGGTAAAGTGATTCATATGTTTCAAATTATCTCTTTAAAGCTTATTCTTCACTTCTCGAAACTCTTTAAATTTAATGATTAAACTAATATTTTTTGCAATTTCATCTAATCAGAAAATATTTTATTTTGAGATCTTTTATGTATTAAAATTTCCTTTGAGTTTCTACACTATAACAATTTTTTCCCTTATGATGCTCTGTTTGATTAATATTACTAATGCTAACAAATTCATGAATTCTAAATATCTCTGGCAGTAAAATGGGAAGTATTAATGAAGAGGATTTATTTCTTCGTTTCAAGAAAATTTTAGTACGTGTAAATATTTACCTTTTATCAATTATTTAATAAAATAGATTACATTTTGAACTTGGGAAGGAATATGTTTCAACATGTGTCAAGGTTCAAAACGCTCGTTTTCAGAATTAGAAAATAAAATGAAAATTGAAATATACGTTGTAGCTAAAATGAAGACTTTTTTTGTTAAAATATAATAAAAGCTGTTACTGGTGTCTTAAAGATCTAATGAAAACAATATTTTTTTTCTGAACAGTCGCATTGAAATTTTCTTTGCTAATGTTTTGGAATTTCGGAAGTATGATTCGATTATAAACCGAACGTGTACCAATAAGATTCAAATCAATCGGAAACGTATCGATTACTCCCTGCAAATTTTTTCGTACGTGAAATTCATTTCTAATTTTTAATTAGAGATTTCATTTTGACTCCAAAACTTTATTGGGGGATTTGTTTTGAGAAATGTGTTGCTTTTCAATGTTTCCTGGGCTTTTAGTTCTATTTTGTTGTTAATTTGCTACTTTTATCTATTATGCTGTCTGCTGTTCATTCTTGTTGCTTTTACTGGTTATCATAACTTACAAAATCTCACTATTGTGTGCAATTAAAAAGGGGGTTTCTTGAAATCCCGAAACACATGCCCACAGAAATATAATTTTGTGTGATAAAACGTTAGTATTTCCTGTTACTTCTCTGCACAAAGTACTTCTTTTTTTCCGTGGAGCTGGTTAAGCACAGCCTAGTACTTTGAAATTAGTAGCTAGTTACACTGTGTAAGGAAATTCCGAAACTTGTATGGTTTTTTTCAGATTTTCATCAATTTCCTGTGAAAATCAATTATATTTGTTAAAACACTTCCTGAAATGTTACAAGTTTCACGAATGCAGAATTCTCACCAGTCTGAAACATATTTTTAGCTACCATTTTAAAGATTAACTGCGCTTATTTATTAAGTGCATCGACTTCAGTTTGATAACGGCTCGTCCAGATTGACTAAGCTCCAATGGGAGTGAAATAAAAGTCTTTGGATTCCGTAAATCCGCAGCAATTCAAGAATTGTAAGTAAGATGGATGCGTGTAAAACTGCAATTCTGTCTCAGGTTTTGACCATGGTGACAATAAATGCTTTAAGAGCTTTCCTGGGAAACCAAGCTAATATTTTATACTTACGTCTCTTAGAAGGTTCTTGATTTGTTCCAGAGACATAACTTGCTCTTACAGAGAATGTTTCTAAATTCTTCTGTATTATTCTAAGATAATTTTTGGAAACTTACCAACTTTTAGCGGAAAACGTTCCTGTTTTTGGCAAGACAAGTTACTTACAGGTATTGGGCACGTTAGCGGTCCATTATTTTTCAAGAACGCTTCCGAATGGTTTTTACAGTGTAATGGTGCAACGGTGCCAGCAGATTTTGCTGCAAAATACATGATTTTTTTTCTTTTTTTGCAGTATGTATGGCGAAGTGTTTTTTTTTCCTTATTGAAAAACATAAATGGATATAGATGTAAAAAATAAATGCATAAATAAATAAATATTACGAATAACTAGTTAAAACGTCAAAGCATGCGTATAAAAATAAATTGATGAAAATCTTATCTAAATAATAATTCTCCGGTATCAATTCGTTTTCGATCTATTGATAAATCGCGCATTTATCAATAACTTAAAATGGATTATGGAAACTTCAATGAAAGAAATTTTCTCAAATTAAAGGTGACAGAAGTTTGAGAAGAAGCAGATGAAATAAAAAGCAAAATCGAATCAATGGAACCATCAACTATACTGGAGCAAAACTCAAGCGAAACTTTCCCTCCCTTGACAGTTACTCCTGCACCTTCTAATAGAAACTATTATCTAGCACACGGTGTCTCTCCCGTATGGAACATAATTTTTCTTTCCACTCCGAAAATGCCCTAATCAATTCTTTCGGGATGTTTTTTTGTATCTTTTATCTCCGGCGTTCGCTTTCTGTATTGTGGGGTCTAAATAATATCGCCATTTCAAGCTCTGATTTGCTATAATTAGGTTAATGTAGCTGCTTAGATATTGTCACAAACAGTCTCGATATGGACGTTAGATTAAGGAATGAAACCAAGGAACTGCCAGCTCCTTTTTTATTTATTTATTTATTCAATTTTTATTTTCATTTGTACTTCAACGTTTTTTCATTCGTTTTGATGATCTACTTATATACTTCGTTATTGTTCAGTAAATTTCACGTTAAAAACGGAAACATTAATGAAGGAAAAAATGTTAATTACTAGTGATACCCGCACGGCTTTGCCCGTAGTGGAAAATTAAAAGGTCATTTGGTTCACCTGCATATTTAAAAATAATGGATGATGAATTTCTCGCCAAGCTGCTATGTTAATTTGCCACGTTATGGTAATTTGCTCGTCCATGTTATGATAATTTGCTCGATAAAATAATCTTGAAATAGGAATAGAAAAAGAACAAAATCGAATTTTCGAAAAATCGCTTCGGGGTGCTTACTAATATGGTACGAAATAATTTTGTGCCAAATTTCAATAAAATCGACCCAACGGTCTAGGTGCTATGCGCGTAACAGACAGAGATCCAGAGATTCAGACATACAGATTTTCAGCTTCATTATTAGTATTAAAGAAAGTATTAATTAAGCATAAAATTGGAATATAATTGCTACGAACTTCAAGGAACCGCAAATTTTGTTTGTTGTAATGAAAACTTCCTTGTAGTGAAATTCACAGACTGTAACAGAACTTTTTTTCCAACGGTTTGTACAAAAAACAATACCGACATCCAAAACAAATTAACTAAACAAGAAAAAATAAAAAAAAATAACAAGAAATAATAAAATAATGACAGTGAAAAGGTATATCGACCCAGAATGTAATAGGACCTAAATAGAGCAGAAAGTTTATTTTGTTGAAATGAATATTTCGTTGTAATGATATTCCCATTGACGCGATTTCACTGTAAAATTTTTCATTATTAAAATCGTGGAGTTAAGTAAATAAGGAAAACATTGTTCTTGCTTTTCATGGGTGTCACAGTACAATAGTCTGAAAATGCTATGGTGGTCCTGTGGTCCTCGAGATGCTCCCCCCCCCCAACAAAATGTCCATATTGAAGCGGAATGCCCACCACAAAATAGCAGAAAAAAAAACCGCAGAAAAAAATATGTGAAGCTGTCACAAGTATCTCAAATAAAAAATGTGTTCTTAGCGATTACAAAAGGGAGAATATAGTTTGGATTGATAAGAGAACTTTACCTTATTGAAAATTGCTACACTGCTTCGTAAAACATGTAATTGAAGTGCAAATAGCTGGATTTGAAGATATTAACTTGATCGGTCGCCATTGTATGCAGTAATTTCATTTTTGAAGATAAATAGTTCTAATTTCCGGGAAAGTATACATTTCAACCCATATGCGTTTAAATTAAAATTATAGCAAAAAGACATGTAAACTGATTAAAAAAAATTTAATTTTTGGTGCACAACTATGCATATGTTGTTTTAGCTTATGCAATATTGTGCTACTTTTTTTTTTTTTTTTTTTGTAAAATTTCTAGAAAAAATGAAGCCATGTCAACGCGGAATTGAAAAAATCTTGGTTGTACTTTTTCCTCGTAAGATATTTGTAAGTATTTTTATAAAACTTAATATTGCAATGCTTTTCTAAAAGTAAGAATAATTAGCCGATTATGTTTTTCACATTTTACAAACGCTTCCTGGACATGGGCCACCTTCGGAAAAATATAGTGCTATATTCAGGTAAACGACAGTATCTGCAGAAATAAGTTTTTAAGTTAATAGAAGAAACGCGTTAGGAATTCAATACTAACAATGAGGAATAATTGGAATTCGGTGGGTTTTTTTCGCTCTCGTTTTTTTTCCCAGCGGAAATCAAATAAGCAAGCTTGTACAATAAAGCTAACTTACAATAGTTGTCAAATATTTAAAAGACATGAAAAATGAAAAAAAAAAATCAGTTACTGCCCTTTACCTGCTCACAGCAGCATACTCCAAAGGAAGCCCACAAAATACATTTTTTAAATTGTATTTTAAAAAAAGTTTATTTTCATCTTTTAGTGTGCTATCCTATACATCAACAACATTTATTTTAAAAGCACTGGGTTCTTCCATCTTTACCAAATTCGATTTACAAATGTTAGGATTTGGACCAGAATACCAGAAATACCAGTTCCCTTTCTAATGAATTCCCGATTCATTAGCTAGAAGAAAGTTTTATGCGATTATTGGTGGAAAAATGCTTACGAAACGGAGCGTGGCTTAAAAGTGTGCGAACTCTTGGCAAAATAAAAACAAGCTAAGATGACAGCAACTTTCCGCCATTCAGATAAAGAAAGGCAAATGGAAATAAATTTAAAGCGCTATTAGGCTCCTATTTAAATCTGAAACATAATATGAGGGACGTTTAGAAAGTAAGTTTCATTTTTAAATAAAAGAAAGAGCAATTCCAGTTACAGCAGTGTGAATTGATTTGCACAAAAATCTGCCACCTTTACCATATATTTTGACATAGCTCCCGTGATTTTCCTGGCATTGACCATAGCGTGGAACAAGCTTTTGTGAACTTAGTTCGCAAAATGTTGCCGCCTGTGCAGTCAACCATGAGGTAAAATGTTCTCTGAGCTCATCGTTGCTGTTGTACCGCTAAAGACCAAGGAAAGACTGAAAAGGCCGAAACAAATGAAAGTTGCTGAGAGCGGGGTCGGGTCTGTGTGGAGGGCGATCAAAAACGTCCCAGTCAAAACCCTGTAAAAGTCATCATAGTTGACTTTTCAAGCGGCAATATTCTACGAATAAGTTTACAAAAACATGCACCACGCTATAACTAATGTTTGGAAAATCAAGAGAGCAGTGTAGAAAAAAAGCGTAAGGGTGGTAGATTTTTGTGCAATATATTTATTTGCTCTGTCTGTTCTTGTTCTTTTTTTTTTTTTTTGCTTCAAAACGGAACTTTCGAACGTTCCTCGTAGTTTGATGGGGTCCCCCGTGACTTGCAGAAGCTTCGCTTCGTATTCTGGAGGTCCTTAGCTCGATTTCCGCCGGTTCCCTTCTGTTTTCTCCTCCCTATGTGCGTTTAATATTTCTTGTGGAATAGAAGCCCAGTGAATCATTGGTAGCGGTTCGCGTTTTAAACGCCGTAGGCCCAGGTTCGAATTCCAGGTTGGGAATGATTAACTTAGAGGTTCATCCCTTCAGTTGGTCAATAAAATGAATACCAAGCGTGCTTGGGAACTAAACCCTGGGGGGTTTCGCGTTCGGCTGACCATTTGTAGGAAAATCTGCCTTGCACCCCAGAGCCCTTGGTCAGAAAAACTGAGATAGGCACAGAAGTCCAAGGCCCTTATGGGATGTCGTGCCACTTTGTTTGTGTTTTGTGTTGTCTTATGTGTAAAAACATGATAAGTTCAAACTCTCGAGAGAATGACACTCAACATTACTGTAGCATTTATTTACTTCGAACACGACAAAAACAACAACAATAATTTGATTGTACTGTCAAGAGGAATTTATTTATCTCAGATAAAATGAAATATGTAATCGAGGAAACTGGTGATGAATTAAAGTTACCAATGATTTGCATCAAATATTTACGTATTAGTTTTAAAGCTTACGACACAAAATCACCACAAAAAAGACTATATTGTGCTAAAATCTATGGTTAAAACGGGACATATTATTTAATTGCAACAGTAACAGTACTTCAATTTCCAAAATGTATCGTTCGATTTAGGTCAGAAATTAGTTGTTACATTTCAATACGTTTGTGCTATAAATGAAAACTCCTGATTTTATGATTTTATTTAAATAACTTTAATGTTGATATGCCATCAATCGTTATCAATTATTGTACTTATCAAGCATTCCCTCCTGGAGTCAGTACCTGTTCAGTTTCAAAAATCTAAGGTTCACAGATTGATAAATCACGTCCCATTTTGTAAAGAATATTTCACCAGTAATTGCATAATTATATCTTCTAGCTACTGAATCGTGAATTCATTAGAATGTCAACTAATATTTCTAGTATGCTAGTGGCTAACTTCTTAAGTTCAAAATTTTTTAAAACTAAACTGTTTGCTTGATAGACAAATGTTGATGCTTAAAATATTTGAAATAAGGTTAAAAAAATTACAAAACCAATCACCAAAACCCTCAGTTATAATATTTAATTCACAAATATTCAAATGTAGCAACTAACGTCCAACCTAAATCGAGTGACATATTTTGAACGATGGAAGTACAAGTTATTTTTGTAATCAAATAATTTGCCATGATAGCGTTTAAGCCGGATCTTAGCACAACGTAGTTTTTTTTTTTACAATGTTTTAGGTGGTAGCTTTAAAACTAATACCTTCAATTAAATAAGGGATACAAAAGTAGTAAATCATCGGTGACTTTAATTCACCACGAGTTTCTCTGATTACTGATTTCCTTTTCTCTGAGATAAATGAATTCATCTTGACATTATAATCAAACTATTATGCATCGGTTTCAAATAGCAGCGTAATAGCGCTGCAATTAGATTTCCATTAAGCCTTCTGTCTCTGAAGAGCAGAAAGTTACTAATACAAGTATAATGTTGTGACTGTCCTCTTAGCTTGTTTTTATTACGTTAAGAGTAGAAAGTCAATATATTGATTTCAATTAAATTATTTTGATAGCTTTCTTAAATATTGCAAGTTTACTAATGCATTGCAAAAACGATTCAGAAACGTTCCTGGAAAATAATGGGCAGCTGATGTGTGCTCACTTTCTTCCAGTAACATATCTTATAAAAACCAGGAACGTTTTCCGCTAAAAATCAGTAACCTTACTGAAATTATCCTGGAAGCTTCCTAAAATATTCAGAACTTTTCCCGTTTAAAACCAATCGTATCTTTGCAATCTTAAAATACACTCAGGCGGGTATACTATAATAGTTTGGCACCTTACTGCGTTTCGAGGGAAGCTCCAAAAACAGTATTACAAACATTGCCAAAGGTAAGACAGAATTTTAAGTAAGTATCAATAATTTTACTTACCTGCAATTCTCGCAAAGCTACGTAGTCCGTAGACTGATTTGCTCCCTTGAGACGCCTTATCAGTCTGGACGGACCGCAATCGAACTAAAGAGGATACACTTTATAAATACGCTCAGGTTATCTTTAAACTGGGAGCTAAAAATATTTTTTACGACAGTGAGAAGTCTGCATTCGTGCGACTTGTAGCAATTCAGGAAACTTTTTGACAAGTATACTTGATTTTTCCAGAAAGTGGATAAAAACCACAGAAATACCGAAACGTTACACGGAAATTCTCAGTGACGTTTCAGAATTTTTTTACAGTGTACAAGCATAATGTTTTGACCGACCTCTTTGCTTGTGTTTATCATGTTAGGAGTATAAAGGTAATACATTGATTGCGATTATATTATTTGAATACATGTATGAAATAAGGCAAAGTTACTTATACAAATATAATGATGTGACTGTCCTCTCACCTTGTTTTAAAAGTACAAACTCAATAAATTAATTTTGATTAAAATATATGAACGTAAATTGAAAGTGGCGTAAAATTTCTAACTCAAATATAATGTTTTCTTACATTTAGAATATGAAATTAACTATACTGTTACAAGGTTACACATACAATTTTGTGTCTGTCATCTTAGCTTGCTTTTATTTTTTTAAACGTATAAAGTCGATATACAGGTTGTGGTTAAATAATTTTGCAGAAAATATGAAGTACACTGTTAAAAATTCAGGAAGATTTTCAGGTAATTGTAACTGTAAAATGGTGGACTTAACACATCGCTTATTTCTACGGTAATTTGTACCGGAGAAATAAGCGATCCCAACGCCAATTGGTTGCTGTGGCCTACCGATGAAACCGTAAAATTTTACAGTAACATTTGATTTTTACGGTAATAGTTACTGGCAACATGGATGCCAGTAACAATTACCGTAAATCTTCCGGAAAATTTTTAACAGTGTAACCTTAAGTTACTATATGCTCTTAGCATATGCCTGTTAGATTAAAAGTAAAAACTAAATATATTGATTTTGATCATCTTATTTCAGTACAAATGCGAGGCAATACTTAGTTACTAATACAAATATATTGCTGCATATGTTCAAAGCGTATTTTAATATATTTAAAGAATGAAGTAAACATAATTAGATTGAAATATATAAACTCAAATATGAAATAAAACACTAAGTAAGTAATGCAAATACAAAACATTGTCTATTCTCTTAGTTTATTTTCAGTATATTGAAAGCATACACTTAATGTATTGATTTTAATAAAATTATTTGAATAGAAATACGAAATATCGCGAAGTTGTTAGTATGAATGAAGCATCTAAAAGTAAAAGGCTGCAAGTGCCAAGGGTGCAAATTCGAAGATAACTAGTACAAATAAGGCAGTGAGAAGCAAAGGGATGTATGTGGTAAAATTAAAAATTTGGAGATAACCAGTAAAAAGTGTAGGTGAACCTCTTCTGTGTCTTGGGGCAAGATATAGTACTAGTAGTGCTGGTAGGTTCTATTATACAGCATGATTGGTATCTGAGCGGTAATACGCGCGCTTGCTTTGCGACCTGTTTCGTCTGTGAGATTTGAGTTGTGAATTCGAACACTACTCAGTCCATTTCCTGTCTTGGTGCAATAAAAATGTCTTCTTTGTATATTAAAATAAATAAATATTGTGTATTAAAACAACGTTAAAAAAAAGCACAAATTTGCCAATTACAGCAGACACGTGTTTCGGCGTTACAGGGAACGCCTTTTTCAATGCAAAAAGTAATGAGCTTATGGATGAAAAGACATCCGAAAAAAGTCAGGAGCAGATAGGCATGCAGCTTTAAAGATAAAAATAGCGGATTAGCCAAACACCAATGAGAAAATTATAAACCGATCAAGAACCAATAGGAATGCAAGCAAAGGCCACGCACGGTTACCGACATTTTCTTTTTGTTAAAGCTTCGGCTTAATCTTTGTCCAATTGAATTTCTTTCTTTCTGGGTTCCGTAACTTAGAGAAAGCTCTTGGCCTTTGCTTGCATTCCTATTGTTTCCTGATCGGTTTATAATTTTCTCATTGGTGTTTGGCTAATCCGCTATTTTTACATTTTAAGCTGTATGCCTATCTGCTCTTGACTTTTTTCGGATGTCTTTTCATCCATAAGCTCATTACTTTTTGCATTGAAAAAGGCGTTCCATGTAACGCCGAAACACGTGTCTGCTGTAATTGGCAAATTTGTGCTTTTTTTTAACGTTGTTTTTCGATCTTTACTGGTCTGCACAAAGGTATTTATTTATCTTATTTATCTTGGTGTATACTGGTTGTTTAAAAATACGAACTTAATAAATCGTTCAAGAAAGTCAGCTGAAAATTTGCTTTCAAGCAATATCTTTACTTAAGTATACTTTGTAAGTATACAGAGAATTATGGTGTAACCTTTCTGAGAAATTAGTGATACATTACGCTATAGTTATACTACCATGGTGTAACCTTCCACAAGCGATGTGTAACTTTAGTTATATCAATTAAGTTACTCCATAGCAGCACTGTAAAAACGATTCAGAAACGTTCCTGGAAAATAATAGGCAGCTGATATGCCCAATTTCAACCAGTAACATGTCTTGCAAAAACCAGGAACGTTTTCCGATAAAAGTCAGTAACCTCTCTGAAATATTGGGCAATCTCTCCTGTTAAAGCCAGACGTAAACCTTCTAAAAAACTCAATTATTTGATTAGAACTTCCTTGATTTACTAAGCAACCCTGGCCAAAGCCACACGAAAATTTTGAGCAAGAACCAAGCATATTCCTTGCCTCGCAAGACTGCAGCTATCCAGTGACAAATTTGCCCCCATTGTGAACTTAGTCAATCAGGACGGGCCGTAAGCTAGACAAAGCCTATACACTTAATAAACACACTCAGTCAATCTTTAAACTGGTAGCAAAAAATATCTTTCACACCAGTGAGAAGTCTGCATCTGTGCATCCTTTAGCAATTCAGGAAACTTTTTTGCGAAAATACTTGATTTTACGGGGAAATAGGTGAAAACCTACGGAATCCCGAAACGTTCCACGGAAATAACCAGTAACGTTTCGGATTTTTTTTACAGTGAGTGGAGGCAGCTATGCTGCTACTGAATTTATGGAGTAAGGTTGCATTTTTTTTTTTTTTACAGTGAGCATGTCTCCGTTCAGTTAAAGTCCTAGATCGTACCTTAAGTAACGACGCGTCCGCCAAATGCCGCTTTCTTCCTATGTTTGCTAAAATGAAGTAACGTGTAAATTAGCATATAGTTAATAAGAAACCCATTGAGAACAGATGGAATGGAGGGAGTGAATACACAAAGTTACGTGATGTATTTTAAAGCATTGGAAGACATCAGGTATATTTCGCTTCTTTCATACAAAACTCGTCAACCGTTCGTCATTGTTGAATCACTTGACTTGAGGTCTGCACTTCAACCTTGGCTAAGACAATGATTGGACTTGCTTTCTTCATTTACTTATTCCTGCTCTACACTGTAAAAACGACTCAGATACGTTTCTGGAAAATAATAGGCAGCTGATGTGCCCAATTTCAACCAGTAACATTTCTTACAAAAACCAGGAACGTTTTCCGATACAAGTGAATAACCTTCCTGAAATGCTGGGAAATATTCCCTGTTAAAGCCAGTCGTGAACCTTCTACAAAAATTAAATAGGTTTAATGTATTTGATTAGAACCTTCCTGGTTTACCAAGAAAGGTCCAGAAGCATGACCGCGACCATGGCCAATGCTGCGCGAGTAATTGCAAGCAAGAATCAACCCTATTTCTTGCCTGCAATTCCTGCCTCGCAAGGCTGCAGCTATCCAGTCACTCATTTGCTCCCATTGGGAGTTCAGTCAATCTGGACGTCCCGTGATCAAATAGAAGCCGATAAACCTCATAAACATGCTCTCATTCTTTAAACTGGTAGCAAAAAATGTCTTTCACACCAGTGAAATGTCTGCATTCGTGCATCTTTTAGCAATTCAGGAAACTTTTTTTGCGAAGATACTTGATTTTGCGGGGAAATAGGTGAAAACCTCTGAAATCCCGATACGTTCCACGTAGATAACCAGTAACGTTTCGGAATTTTTTTACAGTGTAAGAAGAAAGCGCAATCAAAAAGCAAAACTTGCTACTACACCAAAGCAGACGTAGTAAAAAATATTTTTGAACCTACAGATGACGGAGGTGTCGCTCTTTTATTTTACGATTCAGAGCTTTACGTTTTACCTGTAAGGCTTCCATTTTCGCTGTTCTTAGTTCTAGATGCATACTTTCAGGAGCAAAAGTGGTCAAGATTCGAAGCAGAGTTAAAATATAAAATGTGAGAAGCGAAACATAAAATGAAAAAGCATCCAAAATCTAAGTTTTTATGCCACCCCAAGTCCTCCATATTGCATTTAGGGAAAGAATTTCCATTGAAAATTAACACCGACACAGCAAATTTGAAACGATTGTGACCGAAACTCATATAGATATTCGAGTTCAAAATTGTGAGGGACCGTGCAGAAGATGAGATTGGAGTATATCGCCCTTTCAAAAGAATGATATGTTGTGGGGGGAAAACACAAATAATTAATATTTTTCATTTGCTATGAAGAAAAAAATAATGCAGTTATATACCTATGATGCGTAAAAACACACTAAGAAAGCTCAACGAATTTAAACAATCACATTCTATGTAAAATTATTTGAATTCTCTTTGGTCGTTATATTTAACTCTCTAAAAGGTGTAATTAAATGCGAGTGTAAATAGGTATAAGTGACAAAACGCCGCGTTTCATGACTCGATGAATTGCTCCTAAATACTATCAAGGCTTTTGTGTTCGGAATGTTTTTCATGCTTGTGATTTCCCTAAATGCAATGTAAGAGATTTGAGAACATTATAAAAAGTTGAATTTCGTATTTTTTAGCTATTTCCTTTTGTGATTCTTATATCTTAACTCCGCTTATTATTTTGAACAATTTTTGCAATTAGAAGTATGCATCTAGGACTGAGGATTTCAAAAATAGACAAGATATTTATATTACTGTATAAAAACATAATCATTTTTTTTCCAAAAGAAATTAAATCATTAAAAAAACTAACTTGAAAAAACTTTCACACTGCAAAACGCAATTCATGATTTGCTTTGTCGAAATGATGTCCATTCATCAGCTAATTTTTTGCATCGAAAAATAGATTCTTTGTTTCCTAATAAATCGGAAAAAACTTGTCTGCAATTATAATTGCTTTTTAATCAACTCTTATTAGTTTTTAACTTATCGCAACGAGACAAACAATCTCTTTGATTCACATTATTAATTTGAAAATATAGCAAAATTTTCTAAAAAATGCCTAAAATCTAAATAATAGTAAAATTTCATTAACTTCAAAAAATTAGTTTCTTCAAATTGCTTAGGTTTCTTTTCTTTTTGAAAAAATCAAAGAACTGAGCAACTTCCGAACTGAAATGTTAACGCAATACTGTTTATGACCTCTCCAAAACTAAGCACTAAGTGCTCAAGTTTTATTAATTTCGGTGAATAACTCTTAGTTTACGCTCTAATCAAACCAAAATGATTCGGATTTTGATTGCGCTGTAAAACTGTCGATTCAACTCCGAGAGTTTGCGCTCGCACTCCATCTTTGAAATGTATGAAACGGTGCTTTAATATAACTCCTGCTCCCGTTTCAAACTATGTGAGAGCTCGGAATTAAAGGGCAAAGGTTACCGCTGAGGAAATGGATCATCTTTGCTCCCGAAATCGGAAGCGAAGTCATAATACGTTTTGCTTCCTAGATTTTTTGCCATTGCTTTTGGAAGGAAGTTGACGTCATAAAGGGGAAGAAAAATGTAGCGTGGCTTAAGGCAACAATGCTTTCTGTGAGAGAGTAAATTTGAGCTTTGCCATGTAAATGTGAAAAGTGACTATTAGGTGAATGGAAAAGCCCATTTAGAATAATAGTCGTAAAAAATACCGGAACCATGTTTCGAGACATGTTTAGTTTAGATAGTTTATTTGTAAAATGTTATATTTAGTAAAACGTGACTTTTTATCTAACAGAAATTTATGCATACTGATATCCAAGGAAACTGAACTGAAAATCAAAACATATTAAAAATAATAATAAAATAAATAAATTATATTTGATTTGAGTAAATATATGTTGTAACGAATCTCAGAACTAAAGGTCAAATGTTATCACGAATGAAATGGATGGATTTTGATCCTGAAATCGGAAGTGAAGCCCGAATAATTTCGCTTCCGAGGTATACGTCATGAAGAAAAGAAAACTGTACCGTGGCTTAAGGTAATAATACTTTGTGGAGAGGAAATTTGAGCTGTAAAGGTGGCAAATGATTATTATGTGAATGGAAAATTGCATTTGGAATAATAGTCTTACGAATGGTGGCACAAAGTTACGTGGCGTTTTTAATTTAACTAACTTATTGGTTTATTTTTAAAATAATTAATTGAGAAGTTCGTAACTGAAAGTCAATCTCGGAAAGTGTTCGAAAGAAGTCAATATCGAACAATTATAATACTTGTACTTTTACTTTTGAGTAAAACACATTTACTTTAAAAGGAATACAACTGAGCTTTTCCGTGTAAATGTGAAAAGTGACTCTTATATGTGAATCGAAAAACGCGTTTAGATAAATTGCCGCAAAAATGCTAGAAACATGTAACGATACATGTTTAATTTAGATAGTTTATTTGTAATTTGTGTAGTACTAAATCCAATAGAAAGTAACATTTTATCAAAGAGAAATTCCTGCACTTTAATCCAAGGAAGCTTTAGCATAAAGTCAATTTTAAACCATATCAAAAAATACGAATCGTGCATATTATATTTTTACACATTAGTTTTGAGTAAAACGCATCTAGAATCTTTTAGAAGATTGTTGTACAAAAGCGTCATGAAGTCGCGACCGTCGTCTTGGCAAAAGAGCTTCGTCTCCTGAAAAAGGACCGGATGAAAAGCAGGTAAGCTATACTAAGTCACAGGAAAAAGCAGGACAGGAAATAAGGCCATCAAAAATCCAGATCTGCTAGAAATTTGTTTAACTTGAAAAAATATAAAAAAATGTCTTTTAGGTAAAAATTCTATAATTTCATGCTATTTGAGGACCCTTTAAACTTTTCCGATTGAGCTAATATTTTGCATATATTTTTTTGTCCATTGAAACAAAATAGGGGGGTGGGAGCTAACTTTTTACCAAGTTGAAAAATAAGGGCCACCCTAATATACATATCTCACACTATGTGTTTGAAATTAAGACAAAAAATAAAAGCAAAGCAACTAGTAATACAAATTGAAACAAAGAAAAATATTTTTTTTTTCCAAAAGTACACTGTAAAAAAATTCCGAAACGTTACTGGCTATTTCCGTGGAACGTCTCGGGATTTCACACGTTTTTACCTAGTTCCCCGTAAAACCAAGTATCATCATAAAAAAGTTTCCTGAATCGCTACAAGTTGCACGCGAGCTGACTTGTCACTGTTGTGGAAACTATTTTAAGCAACCAGTTTAAAGATTCAGTGAGCGTGTTTATTAATTGTATCGGCCTAAAGATGCTTACGGCCTGTCCAGATTGACTAAGCTCCCAATGAGAGCGAAAATGTCAATGGATAGCTACAGCTTTGCAAGGCGGGAATTGCAGGCAAGAGATATGCTTGGTTCCTTCTTGTATAGCTTTAGCCGTGGTCGCTCTGATATTTATGGAGCCTTCTTGGTAAAGTAGGAAGGTTCTAATCAATTATACTGAACCTACTTAATTTTCCTAGAAGGTTCTAGAGACATGACTTGCTTTAACAGGGCAGATTTCGCAGGTCTTCCTAAAGGTTTAAGGTTAATTTCAGAAAGGTTATTGACTTTTAGCGGAAAGCGTTACTGGTTTTTCCAAGATATGTTACTGGAAGAAATTGGGCACATCAGCTGCCCATTATTTTTCAGGAACGTTTCTGAATCGTTTTTACAGTGTATTCTTTCCTCATTTTAATATAAATATATTCAAAGGCATGTGTTTAAAATTCCTGCAAATAGTAATGAAACAAAACTGCGTAAAAGAGTAATTACGAAAATCTTTGCCTTTAACATATGCAGTTGGATAACTACGATAGAACTCCATATAACTGCTACGAAAGTGAGCAATAAAATAAATAAAGAAAGAAAATGAAAGACTAAGAAACCAGGCCCATATACACTGTAAAAACGATTCAGAAACGTTCCTGGAAAATAATGGGCAGCTGATGTGCCCAATTTCTTCCAGTGACATACCTTGGAAAAATCAGGAACGCTTTCTTCTAAAAGTAAGTAATCTTTCTGAAATTAACCTTGAAACTTTATGAAGACGTAAGAAATCTGCCCTGTTAAAGCCAGTCATGTCTCTAGAACCTTCTAGAAAAATTGAGTAGATTTAGTGTAACTGATTTAGGACCTTCCTAATTTACCAAGAAGGCTCCATAAAAATCAGAGCGACCACGGCTATGCAAGAAGGAGCCAAGCGTATCTCTTGCCTGCAATTCCTGCCTTGCAAAGCTGTAGCTATCCATCGACATTCTTGCTCTCATTGGGAGTTTAGTCAATCTGGACAGGCCGCAAGCAAGCTTAGGCCGATACACTTAATAAACACGCTCGTTCAATTTTTAAACTGGTTGCTAAAAGTATTTACCACAACAGTGAAAAGTCTGCACGCGTGTACCCTGTAGCGATTCAGGAAACTTTTTTGTAAAGATACTTATTTTTACGAGGAAATAGGTGAAAACGTGTGAAATCCCGAGACGTTCCACGGAAAATACCAGTAACGTTTCGGAATTTTTTTACAGTGTAATAAACATATTGTGCAGTGTAAATATTCTTTGATGAGTTCAGAATAACTCTATTTAACATCAGGTGTTTAAATTTCATGTAAGAGATAAGAAAAAAGTAAGATCTTCCAAAATCTGTAGTTGCGTTTAATGTATCGCTTTTGTTTTAATGGGTAAATAAAACGGTATCAAACAATCTGTTCATAGCTCTCTCCAATGAATCGTGTTGTTTGTTTGCACTGGAACTGTTGTTCAAGCAGAAACAAGTTACGGCTGATGAAAACGACAGATAATTCAAGCTAAACTGAGAAATGATAAATAACCTCGGAATAACTTGGCGAACCGATTGTCCATTAATTTAAACAAATAGAGTCTTCTGTGACGTTTCCGCATCTGCACATTCATCATTCGCATAAATAATCTAACTGTGAATAGTGGCAAAGAAAATAAAAATTTTTCACTCTTCTTTTGAAGGAAAGATTTTTAAAGATTCGTCGTCCACCTTTTTTCTCCAGCTCCTTCATCATTTTAGAAGATGTTAAGTGGCTTCGCGTCTGAACGCATGGAAGAGACAGCCAATCATGAAACAAGTAGATGGGTGACAAGCTCTATTTAGACACTGGAATATCGGCGCAAATCCATGAGACTATTCAGTTTTAAAAATGAATCCTTTCGTGACAGCTGAGGCGAGAGGAAACCTGCCCACGAGCTCTCATTAGCTGAAGTATGGATACAAAAGGTATTGTCAGATCTCTTTTTAAAAATTTATTGGCCAGAGGGAGAACTTTTTGCTACTCGGTTTTGCTTTGTAATTGAAGGGAGCTCTTTTTTCTTGGTCTTTTAATGGCTCATATAAAAGTTACAAAAGAAAAAAATACTTTTTTTTTGTAAAAAAAAGCAAGATGTGTTACACGACATTCTGAGCCATCTTTTGATCTCACGTTGGTATAAAAGAAAAGTATTCTTATAGAAAGTAAAGAGTCAATGTTGTAAAACATGTGCTTACAAAATGAGACAATTTTGAAAGGAGTTGAAAATGAAAATGAATATAAATGTAGAAAATACATGTATATAAATGAGGTTGTTTTTGTTATTGACATGAACATAAAATGAACATAAAATAAAGCATAAAATGAAATTGGAAAACATAAACTAGTAGGGGAGACTAGAACT
This sequence comes from Uloborus diversus, assembly GCF_026930045.1. Taxonomy (NCBI): domain Eukaryota; kingdom Metazoa; phylum Arthropoda; class Arachnida; order Araneae; family Uloboridae; genus Uloborus; species Uloborus diversus. The sequence continues at coordinate 13,696,507 of NC_072733.1, read as the reverse complement.
AGGTGCCACAAAATCTAAAACTAATTTCTGTAGATAAACCAGTTTGGTTTTGTACAACGTTCCAGGCTGTCACATGTTTTTATCTATTTCCTGTGAAAATAAAGTATTTTTGTCCAAAAGCTTCCTGAATTGCTACAATTTGCACGAATTCAGACTTCTCCTTGTTGTTGAAAATAATTTAGCTACCAGTTTAAAGATTACCTGAGCTTATTTATTTAATGAAACTCTTTCAGTTCCATTACGGCCCAGTCAGATAGCGTAAGCTCTCAATGGGAGTAAAATGTAAGTGTCGGGAATTTATAGCTTTGCAGGCAAATAAGATGCTGTGAACTTTCCTGCAAATTTATCTTAGCTTTGACCATGCTTGCAAGATTGGTTCGGAACTTTTCTGTTAAATAAGGAAGATGTCAAGCTTTTCTCAAGACCTACTTAAGTGTTTTCTAAATAATTATGATTTGTTGCAGACACATGGTTGACTTCGACCAGGAAATTTTCTAAATTCTTCACAAGGATTCCATATTAGTTTTAGGAAGGTTACTGACTGTTAGCGGAAAAAGTTTCTGGTTTTTTAAGCTATGTTGCTTGGCAGAAATTGGGCATATTAGCTACCATTACTTTCCAGAAACTTTTCTGAATTGTTTTAAAAGTGAGCATACTGCAAGACATTTGCACGGGAGAAGCTACGTTTGAAAAACTTAATTAAGTCTATTTGTGAAATTCGTAGTCACTCTTGTAAATTGTAACAACCTTCCTTACAATAGTGTATCTTGTTACACTGACCAGAGTAAATTTTGCATTTCTTAACATAACCAATAATAAGGAATCCATTTTATTTCCATTTATAACGTACATTTGTTATTTATATAGACTCAATATTTTAATTTCCTTTTGATGTGCATCTTTTCTTTTTCTTTCTTTTTTTTTACAAAGGACGAATTTCTCGTGACCGTACGGTCACGCAAGCAACAAGCACAAAACATTATTTTTTAAGTAGAAAAATATGAGTACAGGAAGCTGATGGCACTGTAAAAACTATTCAGAAACGTTCCTGGAAAATAATGGGCAGCTGATGAGCCCAATTTCTTTGATTAACATCATACCTTGCAAAGACCAGGAACGTGTAGGTTTTAAGTAAAATTGACTACGCATTTTCTACTTTACTCAAAAGCACCGGGCAGTATTAATACGCAGTTAAGACGGATCCGCAAGTATAAGAGCCAAGCATCTCCCTCACTTGCAATTGAAGGATTCGGAGCAGAAATGTGACAATCCTCAAGGTTTGACTTTTTGATAAAATTTTTTTGTTTCTCATCCCTAAAGTTGAAATAAACATGACAGTGGATTATGTCATTTTAAGAAAAACATACCTGGTTTTAGTATTGCAGAGTATAGAATGTATAATACCTTTGAAAATTTCTACTTTTTTTTTTGAGCAATCACGATTGCTTATTGCTTTCATTTGACTGTTTTTGATGTCCTATCATTTTATTTTCCCACCGCCACCCTCCGCACCATCTCCGTGGACCAGCTGGCTCCTCACGATGCTCCGCCTATAGCGAAAGCCGTCTCCAGGTTGCATCCATGTCCTACACACACGCGCATACATACACAACTACACACACACGCGCGCACATACACACACACAAACACATTCACACATACACCTATACACACATACACCTACACACACAAACACATACACACACGCATACATACACACACATAAACACAACTACTAGGACTCGACCGATGCATCGGCCTGGCCGATGCATCGGGGCCGATAGTTCAACAATTTAGCCATCGGCACCGGCATCGGCGACCGATGCTAACTTGCAGGAAACATCGGCCCATCGGCCTTAAAAACATCGAAAAGCCGATGGAATTGGCTGATGTTTTTGAAAAAAAAAAAGGACCTTTGTTGTTTTACTTTTTAATACAAAGTAAAGGGAGTTATTGTTTTCAAACAAATTGTTTACTTAAATTTCAGTATGAATTTCTATTTTAGTTACCCTTGAAAGAGTTTTTAATACTGCATTCAGGTACCAAACAAGTTAATTATTTCGTTGTTTCTTGCGGCTGGATGTACGTATGTATCTCTTATAAGTCATAACTTAAAAATGGTAAGCTGTAGAAGGCTATATTCTCGCATGTGGGATGTGCGCACATTCCAGTTGTGCACTTCCCTTTTTGTTTTCGATCGGGTGTTCTAAAAAGCTTATTAACTGATTTTTTGTGGCTATTATGCAAAACTAATATAGCGTCTCAGACTGACGATCATTTGGTGATATATTGCAGAATTGGAGACCATGGAAACAAATATGAGATGGCGAAACCGGTTTTGTTTCATTTTGTTAGATTCCCGTTGAACCGACGGTAATTTTTAATTTTTCGATATTTGTAATATGAAATGCAGTAATGCAGTCTTTTCTGTATCGCTTCGGCGGAGCTACAAGTTTGGGGCCCGTCTAAATACATTTTGGGGCCCTATTTCTCTATCACAGAAGTTGTAAAACATTCATCATAAGCATTTTTGTAACTCCTACGGTGCCCTTATGGTTCTGGAGCCTCTCGCGCAATTGCAACATTTGCCATATTTTAAATCCGCCACTGCACGTCAAAACAAACTCGGGTGCAAGTTTTAAAAGGATTTTTCTGCTCAATGTTTATGATTATTTTGAACTCTATTTTTTACGACTATTTTTTGTATTTCCGAGAACACTTGCGTGCCCCTCCTCCCACTCCCTCAATTTCTGAAATTAATCTCTAGTTGTACTTCTGAGTTGTTTAAAACTAACACCATTCATAATATTAGAGATTTGTTTTTTCAAGCTTTATCTATTGTTTAGGAAGAATTTAGAGCATTAATGTAAGAAATTGATTAAAGACGTTTTGAATGGTGACATAATTTGGAAAATAAAGGGATTTTTGACTTTTTTCTTCGGAAGTGCTGAAGTAGATTCAGAAACTCTCTTCCGAGGCGTTGGTGGTAGCGGTTCTGTACTAAAAAAATTAATCCGAAGTTGGGGCAGAAGTTTAACGTTGTGAGTTACTCCAAAATCAGAGGGTGACCCCCCTAACCCACCCTCGTCGTTTCAAGCATTTCTTAAATATTTAGCGATTATTTATTTTGGTCAAGAAATGTCATTTTGCGTATTTCTTATACTTGTTTCACCTATATTTTGTAATGCGTCATCTTTTTTGCATCATTAATAGCGATCGATTTTTTTTTCTGTTGTAAGTAACTATTTTTATGTATTTATATAAAATCAATGAATAAGTTTTTTTCGTTTTCATCACATGTTTAATAATATGTTATAAAAAAGTTTCAAGGATTTTCTATTGTGCAATTTTTTAAATTTCAGAGAATTATTTTTAAATTGAAAAATTTAATTTGAACTTGTTTGCAGTGCTTCATAAAAAATTAAACAATCAAATTGTTTAATATTACGTGTGCAAACATCAGATCAAGTAGTATATGTATTCAGTTATTAACTTGGTGTAAATATTGAGTTTGTTCATTGTAGCTGCGTTTTAAGAACCTCGCTATTTTAATGGCTATTTCTTTTTTCCGCTGTCACTGTTATACATTTTACGAAAAATGCAAACTTTTCTATTCATAAATTTTAAATAAGTATAAAAATATTCTTATTATGATTTAATATTGTAATTTATCTGTTACCTTTTTTTGTTTAATTTGATGACTAAAAAAGTCTACGTGCAATCTTTCCACTTTAATTACGTAATTTGTTGACGGTTTCATAGTTTTATTCTTAATTTTTTTTTTTTTTTGAATGATCAAACAACATAATTTAATGTTTTTTAACTATGTGTAGTTTACCTAAATCCATACATTATTACAATGTTACTGAAATCTTAGTTATATGTTCAATTAAAAAAAAGTCAATTGGTTATTAAACAGACTCTTTGTTTTTATTCCTTTTTCTTCTTTTTTTTTGGCTGTTGTTCTTTGTCTTCCATCATACAGCAGTCAAAAAAGGAGAAGCATAACTACACCCTATACAGATTGTACGTAGTACGATCCAAAAGTTCGGGGAACAAGCTGTACAAAACCTTACCCAGAATAGTTCACATTACCAAAGCACATCCACCTTCAAAAGGTCATCTTCAGGGACTATGTACTTCTGCCAGTGTTAATATAAATCTTGTAATCACTCCTGGAAGCCATTTTTCGCTACCTTCTGTCATGCAGCTTTATCTTCTCCTGACGGAACAAAGCGGCGTCCATGCAAATGTTTTGTTTTTGCTGGGAACAGGTAAAAGTCACACGGAGCTAAGTCCGACGAAACGTTATGTTATTTGTTTGTCATATCAGAGTATTGGCCAATCGAACCGTGCATCCTCAACATGAAAGGCGTCTTCTTCCCCACGATGAAGTTGAAACAGCAGCGTTGAAACAAGAGACCTTACAGGAGGGTGCGATAAATGTCTTCCACGAGTCCTTCTAAAAGCTATACGAACGTTGGCAGAAGTGCATGGTCGTTCAAGGTGACTATTTTGTAGATAGATGTACTTCGGTAATGTGAACTATTCACGGTAAATTTTTATACAACTTGTCCTCGAACTTTTAGAACATACTACGTAGGGGAGACCGGGGCAGGTTTTCGCGCTTTTTTAAAATTATTTTTTTTATTTTTTATTTATTTGCCTAAGTTTGAAAAAACTATACTACACCATTCAGAGAAACCTTGGCTACAACGTGGAATTACTTACATTAATTAATTAAGCTTTGTTTTACAGAAAAATAGTTTTAAGTGTCGTTATGTCACGTGCGAAAATGTGCCCCGTGACCGGGGCAAGTTTTCGCATACCTTATTTATAGACAGGGGCAAGTTTTCGTATGCACTTATATCAATATAATTCAGGAAATCAAACAAAATATTTTCAAGGTAGGTTATTTATTGATTTTCAGTAAATATACATTTAAAAACATTCATCACTGACTTGGCTAGTTAATAATTTTAATACATGTAGAACTGTTAAAAACACTAAACGTCATCGTCACTGTCACAATTAATGCATACAAAGAACATAGAGTTTCCTTTGATGCAAGACCCATCTTTTGCAACGAGTGCACTTTACCCATATCTCTTTAGCCTTATATTTACTGTGCAATTCTAAGCAGTAAATGCAAGCACAGTCTTCTTCCTCTGAATCACTCGATTCTTCATTTTCTTCGAGCTTGTTAGGTTTTCCAATTTGTCTCTTAAATAAACTCTTTTTTTACATTTTTCTTATTTTTCTTTTTATTCTCGTTTTTCATTTGTTTTCTCTGCTTAGCTTATTGCTGCTCTAGTCTAAGCTGGTCTTTCACCGGAGTGTCGGTCAAAATAGCCGACTTTCTTTTCTTTCTTCCTTTGCCGGTCTGTTTTCTCGGACCCGCTTTTTCCAGAGGTTTCACTTCTTCTGGGGTGGGACAACCTACGTTTGGCTGTGTTAGAACTTGAGTATCAGTTATCTCCCATGAATGATTGAGATTGTGATTTATTTTTTGTCTATTTTTTGTTTAAAAATAGAAGTTGTCGAATAAGAAGCTTACTTTTTCATGTGTATTTAACTATTTGTGCTTCATTTAAGAGTAAAAAGTATAAAGAACATCGATAAATAGTAGCGATCGAAGGGGGCGGGGCATATTTTCGATACGACGGGGCACGTTTTCGATGCGAAAATATGCCCCGCTTGGTGTTCGAAAACGTGCCCCGTCGCCATGTTTTTCCTTTAACTTCACGCAGACGGTTAAAAAAAGAATTTTATGGACAAACTATCTCATCACTGGTAGCTCCTCAATGTGCTCTTTCGAAATATTACAACAGACAAAAACTTAACTTAAGACGTATGTGCTTGTTTTTAGTTTAAATGAGGTCCTCAAAAAATTTACTTACCTGTATAAAAACAAGTGAAACTGACGTTACGCAGCGATGTGAACAGCCATCCAACTGAAACTCTCGTAGTTGTCGTCTAGTGGCGCTGTCTTTCAAATAGTCTGGTCGGTGCTTCGCTCTACCAGCTCGCTAACGAGTTAAAGTCAAATCGAAAACGTGCCCCGAGCGAAAACCTGCCCCGGTCTCCCCTACGTATGAGTTTTCAACTTACTATTTCATAACGTTTTTGAGTGACGTAAGTTTACACGCATGAGGACATCAGAAGAGAATTTGCGATTATTAACTAAGGAGGCGTTCAAAATGGATATTTCGGTCATCTATATGTTCTTAGGTACATATGTATGTACATATGCTCCGAAAAAACTTGTGTAGTTTAAATTGGGTGATCGTAAAATAAAAAGTTAGGTTGAAATCTGATTTTTTTTGGATTACAATTCCTTATTCGTAGAAAGGAAGTAAAGTGAAATGAATAAATGATCTTTTAAATACCTGACAATCTTATCAATTAATTTTTGTTAGATTTTTTTTTGCCATCGGCCAACAGCATCGGCCATTTGGAGGAAAACAATCGGCCATCGGTCATCGGCCATCTTTGAACAATCGGCCAACAATCGGCATCGGCCCATCGGCCAAAAAATGCCATCGGTCCAGCCCTAACAACTACCCACACATTCATGCCTGCACACAGACACAAACACACATATGCCTACACACACATACACATACCCCCCACACACATACACCATAGCCCCCTCCCCCCACACACATTCATACACACAACTACCCACACACTTATGCCAGCACTCAGACACAAACACACATACACATAACCCGTACACACAAACACCCCCCCCACACACACACAAACACACATGCCTACATACACACACTCGTGATTGCGAAAAACATAATTTGAATTCAAGATGTCAAAATTCAAATTATTATTATTTTTTTAATTGTAGATTGGAAGTTGGCCCACTGAGAAATTCACGTCACATGGCATACCACATTTTTGCCCCGAGCCCTTCAATTCTTGCCATGCAAAACTCCAGCGATCCAATGACTAGGTCACTCTCATTGTGAGCTCAGTCAACCTTTACCGGCAGTAGTCGAACCGAATAAACTTAACGAACACGCTCAGTCAATCTTTAAACCGAAAGCTAAAAATGTTTTTAACAACAATGAAAAGTTTGCATTCGTGCAACTTGTAGCAATTCAAGAAACGTCTTTGCAAAGATAATTGATTTTACGGGGAAATAGGTGAAATCCTGTGAAACCTTGAATTGTTCCATGGAAATAATCTTTAACGATTCGGAACTTTTTTACAGTGCAATAGCTCCTCCTCTTCGAAGATATCACAATTTATTAGCCGAAGTTTCAAATTCTGTTTATAAGGCACAAATGTATGCGTTAAAATGTCGCATCTATGATTAAGATTGAGCAATAAAAGGAAGTTGCAAATTCATCTAAAAAAAAAAAAAAACATTCGAAAAAAATGAATTTCAAGCTGTTCATTCACTGGTATGTGTTTATGCAGACGTACCAGTTTTTATCACTGGTCAATCTACCTTAAACCGCTTAAGCCCTGTAGGTTAAGGTCGCCTTTGCCTCTACCCTATACCACAATATCAGCAAAGCTAAGATAAAATACTGCATATCCCGGTTACTGGTGAGATTCTTTTTTTTTTTTTTTTTGAAATAATAACTTATTATGGGAAGGTAAACCAATTTGTGACATAACGCGCTTAACGGCGCAACTCTCGTCTGGCATTCCTTTCGTTCGCGCATACGACAGAAGGGCGCATAGTCGGGGAAATTTTGCTTCGTTACTCTTTGGGTCAGCTTTAAGCGTTAAGTGATAGTAGAAAATTAATGAAACTAACAGAAGATAGATGATCTTCGCAACATAACGCAATCTCCTAACGAAAGGTGGGTTTAATAATACGATATAATACTAATAACATTGTAAACAATATATATTCAAAACAGCATGCAATCTTTAAATTTATTTTCAAAACAAAAACATTTTTGCGAATAGTTATACTCGCTTCTAAAAATATCTCGCTTCATTTAGGGTTTTGAACTGTGATAAGGTGTGCATATTTTAAACGAACTTCATCCCCGCAGACTCCACAACGCGGGATTTGGGGACGGCCGAGAAAACAAAATTACTAAATAAACATTTAATTTGTTCATCACAGAGTAAAATCTAAAATGTTTCGTAAGTTTGAGTGTTTTTTCTAATAAACGAAATATTTAGAAACGACGCGTCATTTAATCTATTGTTTATGCGCCGACATCAAAACTTACGTTTAAAAGTAGTCTGAGTGGTGATCGAAGAATAAAATTATTTTTCATTTAGAGCACTTTTGATTAAGTAGGTTCCGCTTTAGTTAATGAAGAATATTATACAATTCCTTTAATTTTAACCGGAGATTTTAAAGTTAATTTTGCTTCTGATCAAGCTGAAAATGTAATATAATTTCTGCAGTACAAACTACAATTACAAATGATTAATAAGCCAGAAGAAGCCACTACAAGTTACGGAACTGAACATGATTTTGCAAATTCTATTCAATATTGAAGCATGAAATTTGGTTTTGAGTATAATAGACCGCAGATTATGTAAATGATAAAATATATTTTGATTTACGCCCTTTTTACCAATAAAAGGTGATTAATTTTCGAGAAATTTGGATAAACTTACGTAATTTGTCATACATCTTAAAATACTTGAAATATCTCTTTACCTGCAGTCTGTTTCAGTTAATTCATTTGTAACAAAAAATCAATGACACTATGGCTTATTTTTAAGCAAAATACAGGTTTTAAGATCCTTCTCTTTCTTAAAAAACATTTTAACATTTCTTCATAATGAGGTTTTTAAAAAAAACTGCTCCGAACTTAGTCGGATACCTTAAAATTAGTCGTAATTTTTAAGTGCTTCGAATTTTGTTCCTTTTTTTTTTTTTTTGCTGAACTTCAAGGCCCCAAATTGTTATTAAAGCAGGTATGAAATATGTAACTCGTATCTTATAACAGGCACAAAAACTGTCATAACAATTTTATGATTTTTGTTTGGATTGGATTCACTTAATCTCGTTTAGGTGTGAATTTATCGAATTGAATGAAACTTTGGACATTGCTTCATTAAAACACAGGGGCGTATACGCAGCTCAGAAACATCAAGACATCATGATAATACGTACATACTCATGATCAAACTACGTATTTCATTAACAAAAAAAAACGTATACATTTTTCAACTAATGTGATTACGCACAGGAAAATATCCATAGATTAATAACATATTTCAATAATATTTTTTAATATGTCCACTAAAATATAAGGCTATTGTGAAAACTAGCATTTCTGATCTTAGCATTCATTTTAAATAGTAAAGTAAGGAATACCAGTCAGTGCAGAACATGGTGTCGAAATACACTCTGAAACTGTTCTGTCAAAAATATCGGTAAATTGTAGGGCAGGTTTCTGAAGAAATTAGAACGATTTTCACAGTTGTAAATTTTCTAACTAATAAACCTAACAAATTAAAGCACATTCTAGTTAAGCAACTTCTCAACTCTTTTTTAAATACAGTCGCAATGAAAAAAGGAAATTTTTAATTTTAGTAGAACTGCAAAGATATATCGATCTATTTAGACAGTTTTTAAAGCGCTTTGTTAAAATTAATGTTTCGTAATACTTTATGGTAATATCTTGAAAATATTCTTATATTACCAAATGAATAAATATTAATTATATTTCATTAATCTAGTTAAGTAACAGGAAACATGTTACTCAAAGTAATTAAAAGTTTAAAAATTCGGAAATTACGTGCAACAAAACATTTTTAATTTATTTGTAGTGACACTTTAAGAAGTATTATTTCTCGCATGACTATTGCTTCGATTTAGCACTGTGTTTAAGTTTGCTTCTGTTTTGATATGTATATTAGAACTTTTGTTTTTAAGTCAGATAATAATTATAGGAAAAGAAAAGAACAATTATGACCTAACGGAAAATTAAGCTTTCCTTCAATTTTAAAGTATTTAAACAAGTAAATTCGTTAAAATGGTGCTCACTGTACTGTATGTCGGATGCAAATTTCATGTCTCAAAAATTTTCCTTTAAAGTTTGTATAATAATTCAACTATAAATACTTGCGCATCTAATCAAAATACGAATAGCTCCTAACAAAAATTTCTTGCAGCATAAATGAATAATTTACTTTTATGGAAAAAAAATGAGTAAGCGATTTTTGAAATTTTAAGTCCGTCATCATTTTCATTTTAAGAAATATTTACGCCCAAGTACCCTACAAAAGTAAATACTTAAAAATAGGAAACTATTCTTCCGAGTACATACGCATAGTCGGTTAATTAAGATATATCTTCCATTCTTGACGTGTGTCAAAAGCAGGACACAATTAAAGTCGTATCAAAGGAGTTTATCTTATCACAATTTCTATGCAAATTGGGCTCATTAGCATTCTAATTGAGTCAGTACCAATATGAAGATATCTTCATTTGGCGTTACTAAAGCATACATTAAATAATTTTTATTCTTTATTTTAAGTTCCAAAAATGCCTTACAGTTGTGTTTTTGAGTATTTTTTTAATTTCTTCCCTTTTTGCAGTATATTTATAATGAATTAATTGATAGCTAAGTAGTAGGTGTGCTAAAAGTTACGCGAATTTTTAAGACTTTACAACGAAATGCAAATTATCGAGACACAAGGAAAAAATGTATTTAAAAAATAATATTTGTTATGTTTACATCTTCGCTATATTTGTAATCTCCATAACAAAAAAATGTAATCCCTTATAATGTTTTGGTAAAAATACAATCTATTTTCTCAATTGCAAAGGCTTTTGGGGAGTTTTAAAGCAAAATCGTAAATTAAACATGAGAAAGCTAAAAACGGTTTCTAAAAAATATAATTAAAAATAAATAAATAAATAATGAACATTAGTTTTTTACAGAAATATGTGACACAAAGTGCATAATTTTACATTTAAGGATTTCTAAGGTTATTTGTATTTATTTCAAAGCTCCATTTGTCAAAACACGCATACATGCAATTTTTGTTGCAAATTAGCTCCTTACCGCATTGAAGCCGCTTCATCTACCAAGTCAGTGCTAAAAAGAGCACTTACATTTTATTCATAACTATTTTGTGTTCAGGCAACTTTTGAAGCTTTAACGACGACAGTTTGTACGACATTCATTCGGTTTTCACAAGTTTTGTTTCAAAAAGCATTATTTAATTAGCATCGCATCATCCTAATGAAACTTTATGCCCGAAAATTATTTTACGGTTTAGGAAATAAATGATGCTTAAGTTTATATCGTTCTATTTCTTAGAAATTAGATGACTCAGCAGTGCTTCTGAAAAGTCTGGATCATTCTTTTCCTTTTCAATAACCTTCTGTGTTCAAAGTGTTTTACGCCATTCATAAATTTGCTTTCTTTGACGTGCCAGCAAGGGGTACTGGATACTGAGCCAACAAAGTGCTGCTATTATAATAGTAGAATCTCCTGCTTTTGAAGGAATTCCCCCTCCCCCCGACTCCTACACAGCGTTTCAGGTTAGTTATTACTTCCTGAAGATATTCCTTCCAAGTCGAAAGATTTTAGTTTTGCAACAAATAGCTTGAGCAATATATTTCGTAACCGCGATTGAATAAATGTTTTTTTTTTTCATCAAATAATTTAGTTTTCACTTATGCTTACAAAGTTCAACAAATTAAATTTTGAGCCTTTTTTTTTCAACTTATAAGCTTTTCTTCCAATAGCTAAGCATTTCGAAAACCGTTCCTTTATTTTTTTTACATTGGAATGTCAAAGGCCATTCCACCGTCACGTGCGGGACAAAAATACGCTAAAATGTCATTAACATTTCCTCATATCTCTTAATATTTTAATGAAACAGGGGTAAGTAATTTTTTTAATCTTTACATTTGATACAAAGATACTCTTGATACAATTATATTTTTATCAAACAATTTTGTTATTTAAAATAAAATTTATTTACATGCGTCACGTGCGGCACTTCCAAAGTGAAATATTTTTGCTCTATTAATACAGCAATGACAAAACAAATTGTAGATTTTGAAAGCTATGGTTTTAATGTAAGGGAAACATATCTCATTAGTTTAGAAATAAATATTGAAACTATTGCAAAAAAAAAAAAAGAGTGTATATGACCATTCCATTGAAAATGGTCAATGTGTCCCGCACGTGACGGTTCCTATATTTCATAAAAAAGAAATTATTTTAAAGTATGCTTTTGCTTAAGAAGTCACACATACGTTTGTGATTTCTTAAGCAACGAAATTTTGTTTATCATCCTTTTAAATTATTGTTTTTTATGAAATGTATGAAGTGTAACGTGCGGGACAAAATTACCGTTTTCCGTGGGATGGCCCTTAATAGGTAACGTGGTTTTTCTTCTTGACTACGAAATTTTTTTCTCTTCTAAATGCACTGTAAAAACGATTCAGAAACGTTCCTGGAAAATAATAGGCAGCTGATGTGCCCAATTTCTTCCAGTGACATATCTTGAAAAAATGAGGAACGCTTTCCGCTAAAAACCAGTAACCTTTCTGAAATTAACCTTGAAACTTTATGAAGAAGTACGAGATCTGCCCTGTTAAAGCCAGTCATGTCTCTAGAACCTTCTAGAAAAATTAAGTAGGTTTAGTGTAATTGATTAGAAACTTCCTAATTTACCAAGAAGGCTCCATACAAATCAGAGCGCACACGGCCAAGGCTATGCAAGTAGGAACCATGCGTATCTCTTGCCTGCAATTCATTCCTTGTAGGGACTTCAGCTATCCATTGACATTTTCGCTCGCATTGGGAGCTTAGTCAATCTGGACAGGCCGTACGCAACTTTACGCCGATACACTTAATAAACACGCTCATTCATTCTTTAAACTGGTTGCTTAAAATATTTTCCACAACACTGAAAAGTCTGCACGCGTGCAACTTGTAGCGATTCAGGAAACTTTTTTGTGATAATACTTGTTTTTACGGGGAAATAGGCGAAAACGTGTGAAATCCCGAGACGTTCCCAACTTCGAACTCTGGCCCCACACAGGGACCTCCATTTACTACAGTTTTGGACTCTAAACGTGTTAATCCGATCGATTCACAGTTTAATGTGGAATAGCATGCCAAAAACGTAGTTTCAAAAGCGTAAAATAGAGTCACCATCCTAAGTTTCATTTCACAAAAAAAAAAAAAAAAAACTTTAGAATTTTCAAAATTAATTTGAATTCTGAAATTTTGAATTCAAATTATGTTTTTCGCAATCACGAGTTGCGACAGGGCCCTACTCATTGGGGGCTATTGTTTCTAGAACCAGCTCCTGTCCACCCAAGCCTACCCCTCCTCCTGGCTGGTTACGTGTGTGTAGGCTTACGTGTGTGCACGTAGGCGTGTGTATGTGTGTAAAGGCGCGCGCGCGTAGGCGAGTGTGTATGAGCATGCGTGTTTAAGACATGGACGCCACTAAACAGCAGAAGTAGATTCTGGGGGACAGTGCTCAGGATTAGAGCAGCCGTGCCGCCGCCGGAGGGAGGTGGTGCTGCAGAGGTCCCTGGTCCAAGCTGAAAAAGGAACCACAACGCCAAGGACCGTCAAATGAGAACAATAAGCAATCGTGATTGCTCAAAAGAAAAAAAAAACTCATAAAAACAATTTGATTATTTTACTATGCCTATATTATTAGTTTTACTTTTTATATAAAACTTATCACATCATCTCAATTACATACTTTTATATAATATTATTTAATTTTTATATAAAGTCTCAAAGCCCGAATATTAATTTTATTAAAGTTGGGCATTCATATATTCAAATGTATTAATTGGCTACAATGGGAGCGCACCTGCCTCATTGACAATTCTAGACTAATAACTCTTTGACAAGGACGAAACTGAAGTCTATGGATGTCATAGCCGAGCTGTAGGTATATATAGGTGGTAGGTATGGCATAGTAGGTATATATGTTGTAGTATTAGCAAACTGTTATTTGAACCTTTTCTTACATTCAATAACACATGTTTTTCTGCCCCTGATCAGCCAAAAAAATGGCCTTTGACGGCTGTCTAAAGCTGAAAAAACTACCTATTACCTTTATCGCCAGGCGTTTATCATTAGGAAGAGTTTTCAATTTATCTTCACAAAAAAGTATAAACTATGTCAGCTTTTTACATTCTTCTGCAAAAGAAAAAAAAAAACATGTATCTGCTAAATATTGCTGAGTCTTAATAGTAATCATTTACAAGCTATTCATTTATTATCCAATTGTTTTCTACTCAGAATCTGATTTTTCTAATTTATTAAGTTATTTCATAAGTTCGCTTAATTAATAGTGAAAAAATGTTTCGATATCATTTTTTACTTTAAGAGTTTAAATATATATAAACGTTCTTGAAGAAAAAAGTGTGAAGAATATAGAAAATGAAAGAATATAGTTGATAATGAAAGAACTAAAATGTACGCATATTCATTAAGTTACCGTCAGTAAGTATAATTCAGTATGAATATACCTGCCTTGCCTGCAATATTCGAGTTGATCCGAACCATTGTTTCGGTCACTCGTCTGGTCAGTGCTAATTCTATATTAGCTACCAGTTTGTTTGGCACTCTTGGCTTCCTTAAGAGGTTTTCTGCCTCCAGCTGAGTTAGTCCTATGCCGGGCTGATGAATGCTAATGAGCACTAAACTGCAGTTCTCGGCTGGAATTGATTGAACCATGTAAAATGTACGCATTTTTTTTTTTTTTTTAACTATAAAAATGTCTTAATGTCTAAAAATGTTGCATTTATTTATCAAGCTTTAGTTACAAGAAATTTTATTACATTCTTGCCCTAACTTTTATATATTCGTGTTATTAATCATTTGATGAAGTTCGAAGAACTTGTAAAATTTAAAATTAACAGCAACTTAGTAAAATAATCTTCATTATATATTTTTTAATTTAACGAAATCGTTCTAAAGTTCGTTTTTAGCAATAGTAAATGTAGGGGAAGGGTATATATCCAATTAATTAATATTACACGTTATTGCATTGCTTTATGAAAGCATTTTTTACTTTTTTATGAAAAAAAAAACGCTTAAGAGAAACTTAAAAATGTAACCTGACAGGCAAAGATTAAGAACGGAATTAAAAAAAACAATAAGAATAAGAAAATATTATTTCTTTATGCTACCTTTTTTTTTAAATTCGTTTTTAAGAAAATAAAAACCGTGTTTTTTAAAATAACAAAAATGAGATGCCCTTCTGGTGCTTTTAAGGAAGTAGTACGAAACGTTCACTCAATGAAATCCTTTTCACTTTCACCCTGCGCAAAATATTTTAATTTACAATGTTTGTTAGAGCTACAACATCAAAACCTAATACTAACCGCACGCGTCTCTTTAAACTAGACTCGAAATTTGTCACTCCTAAAAATAGCGCTTGTAGCAACGGAAATTTAACGAGAGTTGAAAATATGCGAGTTTTCATAGTTAAAGGTGGCCTGAAAAATTGCACTGCTTTAACATTTAATGGCGTACTCTTTTAAAGCTACGATATTAACTAGAGGAGAACGTATGAGTGAAATTCCGTTTCAGATGAAAACAAGACCTTGGCGCTAAAGCAGTATTACGAAGTTTTTCAGAACTATTTCATGATGTTACCTTTAAAGTGTAGAGAGAAAATAGTTTCTTCATTATTTTCTTTATGGGACTAAAGTAGAGTTAATCGTGCGTTTTCATTACATTTCGTAATGTATTGTTTTCAGCTAAATAACAGCTTTACTGATAATTTCAAATATCAATTAAATTTATTATTTTTTCTACAAACGTTATCTACCATAGTAAAATTTTCGAAAGCATATATATTTTTTAAATTTTGCACGCGTTAAAGTACTTGTTAAAATGACTTTTTACAGTGCTATTTTACTCTACCGTGTCTACTTTATTAATGTTGTCATCAAAATATCTTATTTATCAAGATGTTGAATGAAAAACTATTTTCCATATGAAGACTAAAAGAAAAGTAGCTTTCAAACTAACTTTTTGATTTCGCACTACGAAAGAAAAAAAAATTCAAGCACACGTCTTCCAATATTTTTTAATACATATAATAAAATTAAAAATGTTTATTTTAAATAATAGGTGAAGTATATTAATCGTAACAAATGCAAGCAACAGAAGGGAAAACGAGCCTTTTGTTTTTTCTTTAAAACAAATATTACAATATTTAAAAAAAACTAAACCGGTTTTATCCGGTACTTGAACTAGAAACAAAATCTGTTTTTGTTTCTATTATTAGATTATCAAAAAAGAGAGTTGCAAAGCGAAACATCTAGGCAATAAAAAAGTTTTCTTTGAATAGGGTTAGCGCCACCTAAGAATCCCATTCAACTAAGTACCTTTCTTCGGGTGGTCCCACTTTTCCCGCTGACATTTGACTGGATTCGCGTTTTCTTTTCTTTCGATGGTTAACTTTGAGGAACATAAAATGAAAACATTTTACTGTATATTTCCCTCGAGACAACATTTAAAAGAAGGAAAAATAACTCTTCAAGAGCTTAAACAGAAGGTTTTGGGGGAATGTTTTCTGAATAAATTCACGGAACTTTGTGAAGATGAGATATCAAAGACTTCCTTCGTGTACTCAGGATCTAAACCCTGCAGTTTTGTTCGGTCGTAGTTTTGATAGATATGTATGTGTTAAAAAATAGGTAAATGATTTATAAGTTGGTTTAACAAATGCAGGAAATATATCTAAAAAGAGTGGAAAAAACTCTTTAAATGCTTAAACAGAAAGTTTCTGGAAAATGTTTTTTGAATAGATTCACAGAATTTTGCTATGCTTATGCATAACAAACCTTCAATAGAAATTCGATTTCATAAATTAAAGGTTTCCTATTGGGGAGACTGAGGATACTTGATCCCACAGCCAAAAATGTACCAAAATCACTGGGTAGAGATTTGAAACCTGACAATTATGTTAAAGATAGTATACTTGTACATAAAAATGGCAACAATTAATCTTTTTCAGCCATTTTTTTTATCTCAAGAAATGATTGCCTGAATGTGTCAAGGTAAACTTCTTTTAGGAGAGCATTCTGAAGTTTACATTATCCGTTATATACAACTTTTTTAAAAAAACGAAGTATGATGTTAAATTATAGATATTCTTTAATAAATAAGACATATTTTTAGTAAATTTCCACTTATTGTTAATAATGGAAAAAGTGTGTTAATAAAAATCGCATTTTAGGGATAATTGACCCCTTTGTTTGGAGGGATACATGATCCCAGGGATCAAGTATCATTATGACAATATAAACACTAACAAACAATACCAACAATATAACTGTTGTTTACTTAGTTGACATTAACTTTAAACTTTCAAACCCATGTTAACATAATAAAGTTTATCATAGTATGAGCGATAGATTTAAAGAATCACTGCAGTAAATATGCTAAACAATTAAAATATCAGTGCGCACTTGTAAACCACATAGCACCTTAAAGATCTTAACATAAACAAACTCTACTGATAAATTATGTTCTGATCAGCCAAATGAGTTTGAACAAATTGAAATAAATATCAAATCTTTGTTTGAAGGGAAAAAAATGATTTCTCTATACTTAGATTTACAACAAAAAAGTGAGTTGCCCGTTTTTAGACCCAGTAGCGGATAGAATGCAAAGTTGGATTTCTTTTGTTTGGAATAAGTTTTCTAAAGTGAAAAGGTAATATGCTTAATCAATCTATTTTTAGATGATGAAATAGATGTCAATTCCTTGTTCGAATGAAAAAAACTATTATTCTATCGTTTTTTTTTACAACAAAAAAGGGAGTTCCTCATTATATAGACTCATTAGAGGATAGAATGGAAAGTTGGATATCCAGAGCCTGAAAAAAGTTTTTCTAAAACGAAAAGATATTATACAGGGTGTCCACCCTAAAAGTGGACCAATAGCTAATTACTAAACCGTTATTGATAAGCGTATAGTTGCATTTTGAAAAAACTCATTAAATTGCGCAAGGATTCGAAATTGATGAAATTTTTGTCAAAAATCAAATTTTCAAAAAGTTAAAAAATTTAAATTTTTATACTGTCCCCCCAGTTCTAGCAATGATATTGAGCGAAACGTCCCAGACACACTAACGTTTACAACTAAAAAAAATCACTCTTCTACGACCAAAATTGACCGAGTTATGAAGTTTTGAAAAATCACTATTTTTGAAGATATTATGACGTCGGCGAGTGAGCTCTTAAGGGCACGTATGCGAATTGGCAAAGTGTATTAATACGTTTAAATTTATTTTGATTCTTGTCATTAGGAATTCTTATTTTTTTATTAACAAGCATTATCAATGATTGAAAAGACTTTTCAAGGAGTATTTATAAGCTCAAAGATCTGTGATTAAAAGGAATTTTTTTTAAATCTTTATTTATTTATTTATTTATTTTTTGTCATTTTGTTTCAATAATATCTAATTTCCATATGAGAATTTGATTTTAAAAAAGGTGTTGAATCTCAAATGTATGCGAAAGCTTATCACGGCATTTAAAGTTACTGTGTTCTGTTACAGTAAAAGAGAAGTAGGGTAGGTGCACCGATTGGGGCCACTTTAAGACCAAGATAAAGTTCTAAGGGACCAAGTTCCTCTTGTATTCGCAATATAACAATAAAATATATGTCAATTTTCTCAGAATTTAAGCTTCTTTAACGTACATATAATCGCATAAGCAATTAAATAAGCAAAAAGAACGTAGGTCAATTCAACTGAAAAAGTGCAGATTTCACCAGTTGTGGCCACCTAATGTTCCAGTTGTGGCCAATACAAAATTTTTGCCTAAGAATCCAAGTCCAATATACGACATACAATTAATAGAAAACAAGTATTAAAGAATAGCTATGTTTTTGGTTGTTTATTCATTTTAATGAATATGAATCAGTAACAATAATGGAACTGTAAACAGTAAATAAACATTTGTAAATAATATGAAAAAAATGCTTTTACAACGTGTCTTTGTAGCTTCAGGTTGTCTGATGATCTATAACTGCGTGATATCATCTGCAGTTCACCAGGATTAATCACCTTTTCTTTACCATTGTCACCCTAAGGGGCCACTTTTCATCATAGCACTCACATCATGATTAGAACTGTTTATTTTAACAACTAACGCACAAAAAAAAACTGCTTTCATAATAAACTATAGCATATTCACCAATTAAAGTAAACTGACCAATAATGTCCAAGCTGATTCAATTAAGTCACTAATTAGAGCATCAGTCCTTTTCTGGCATCCTTTTTAAAAATTTTGTTTTTGATTTAAAATTTTTCGTAAAATACTAAACTTTCTCAGTAAAATGTGAACTCTTCTTTCATTCTTTAACTCTTAATTTCTTTAAGTTCGGGTACAGGGCTAGTCTTTCAAATTAAGATTATCTGATAGTTTCCTTCTAAGACTTGTCCTGGGTATTTTAAAGGTGATATTAGCATGTAATACAAAAATAGAACTATTTATTACAGCCTCTACAGCATTTTGAACTTCAGAAACGAGCATATTCAACTTAAAAACAAAATTCTTGCAGTTTTGAGAGCCATTATTTGCAACAAGTATTATACAAAATGTTTTTTAAATTCTCCAATCTCACTAGAGTTGATTTTTTTCTTTTTTTCTTTAGTTTAAACAATTAATAAATCTGACTATGTTCGAAGCTCTTTTGTAGAAACACTATCTTACAAAAACCAGGAACGTTTTCCGCTAAAATTCAGTAACCATACTGAAATTATCCTGGAAGCTTCCTAAAATATTAAAATAAAGCTACGTAGTCCATAGACTGATTTGCGCCCTTTGGACGCCTAATCAGTCTGGATGGACCGCAATCGAGCTAAAGAGGATACACTTTATAAATACGTTCAGGTGATCTTTAAACTGGGAGCTAAAAATATTTTTTGCAACAGTGAGAAGTCTGCTATTCGTGCGATTTGTAGCAATTCAGGAAACTTTTTAACAAGTATACTTGATATTCCTAGAAAGTGGATAAAAACCATCGAAATCCCGAAACGTTACACGGAAATACTCAGTAACGTTTCAGAATTGTTTTACAGTGTACTTAAAAAAAAATAATAATAATAATTTGCAGCAGAGAAAAAATTGAAAACTAAAGTATGGATCACGTATCCTCAGTCTCCCCTATGCAATTAAGAGCCAGTTCTTGAAATTATATTTGTTAGTAATTTGCATGGATATGCACTACTGGCAAAATTATTGTAAAGTTTGAGAAATATAGTATTTTTCAATAAAACTTATCCTTTTGAAAGTAAAACGTAAACAAATAAAGAAAGTGTAGCCAGGTCTGACGAGAGGCCATGTCAGCCTAGTCGGAAACTAGGGGCCCGTGCATTGGGAGGAGGGGCGGTGACACTGTCACAAAAAAAGAAAGAAAAGAAGGAATGAAAAAAGAAAGAAAGGAAGAAAGAAAGAGAAAGGTAGAAAGAAAAGGGGAAGGGGAAGGAAACTCCGTATAAGAGAAAACGTATAGATTAAGTAAAATTTACTCTTTTGGTATTTACTGTTGTGCACTTAAAATAGGCTTAATTATTTTCTAGAAAACAGTTTAGATTTTTTTTCTTTTTTCCATTATTGTTTTCTTTTTCCAACCCTCGTTGATAAACGTTTCAATATGAAGAGGACACCTTAACAACAATTTTTTAACATAATTATGTAAAACACATTATTTCTGAAAACACCTTACAGGTGTTTCTACTGTCAATAGGCTTTGAATACGAATGAGTGTTTCGGTTTTTTTTCCTGAGACTGTAATAACATTTGAAATAATTAGCCTTAGTAAAATCCAATCACTAACCATTTGGTGATGACATGTTGAGTAATAGAACGTTTATTCTAAACGCAAAGATGGACCGTATTTACAACACCTGGTTTCGATAATTATAAATTAAAATCGAAATTAGAAGCAATAAAATGACGAAAAGAAACTTTTTGTCAAAACAATTAAGGCACAAAGTTTAAACATTTTCTTTTATAGAAATAGCGTTATAAAGGGAATTTTTACTTAAAACCGCTGTGTCAATACTTGATTTTAATTATTATCTGATGAATATTAGAAAAATCATATTGAGTAAGCAGTTGACTACTGTGTAGATCAATCAAACAGTATAGAACCTAATGTCAATCTGCCTTGGCCGACTATTGGAAATGCATAAGAATTCAGTACCCAGTGATCGGCCACGCTTCTAAAAATAATTGAATATAAACTGGAATTTATTTTGTGAAAAAACTTGTTGTAGCAAATACAATCCAGCCTATGTGAGTTTCTGCTGGGAAAAGATAAACATTAAAACGATATTTATTGGCACGGATTTGAACTGACGCCATTATGATGATCAGTTGGACACTCCAATCAACCGAGCAAATGCACCTTCGATTTCGAATGTTATTCACTGAAGCAAATTCCAGTAAAAAACAGCAAAACGTTTTTTGACTTAAAAAAACGATCATAGTTCTATGTTTTGACATTAGCCTGCATGATACGTTTAATAATTATTTGTAAAACATGGAGTTTGATTAGGGAATAAGGAAGACCTCGCGTAGCGATTGAAACAAACAGGCTAGAAAAATAAAAAAATGAGATTGAAAGGAAGTGGTTTTTATTTTTTACAATTGATACAATTTCCAACAGCAGGCCGCTTTAACCGATACGGCTTGGATGTCAGCACATGTTTTCCTTTGAACCGAACAGTCGAAATTCGAAACCAGAACCAGTTGAACTGAGTCCGTTTTTTAAATGCAAATTTTTTAAACGTAGACAAAATGCAATTCGTTGTTTATTTTTCGCCGAAAATAAAAAAGAAGAAAATGATTTCTTACTTATGAAGTTGATAGTACTTCTAAGTTTTCTTCGTATTCTAATAAATGGTTAATGGTTTACTGGGTAAAACGCGTAATTTCAATTTAGGGTATTATTTTTACTTCCTTTTATAAAACGAGCTGACGTGTGCCTCACATGACTTCCTTTTACTCCAATTTAATGACATTTTCCCATTATTGGTCATTTTAATGTGATTCAATAGTTTACTCTCTAAATATCACCAACAAAGGCCAAATTGAAACCAGATTAAAAAATAATAATAATAAATATATAAAAAGAATATTTAATCTAAAAAAATCGCCAAAATGGCGAGAAAACTCGGCGAACAAAAGACTGGCGGTATATCGCCAAGTGTCCGCCAAATTGTAACACCACTTGAGTTTACATCGAAATTATCAATGATTTCCCCCCAAAAAGGGGCAAAAGACCCCCTTAGAAACACCCGAACTTTCTACGACATACCGTTCTTGAGGTATGTGACATACATACGCACATACGTACATAGAGACGTCACGAGAAAACTCGTTGTTACTAACTCAGGAATCGTCAAAATGGACATTTTGCGTGCCTATACGTTCTTAGGCACTTATCCACGTGCGATCGAATCGAAAAAAAAAAAAAAACCCTCAACATTCATTCGGGGGTGAAGAAAAAGGAAATTAAGGTCGATTTTTGAGTTATTTTTTTTTTTTTTTTTTTGTGAATACAATACTTTTTTTTTTTTGCAAAAGGAAGTAAAAAACAGGTGAATTGTAATTTCTTTTTTTTTTCTTTGGCGGAAAAAAAACTGGAAAATTGTATTAAAATTTCCTGAAAAAAAAATCTGTAGAAGAACTACAGGCTGCATCACTAAAGTGCTTTTAAGTGTCCATGTAATGCGTGATTTTTATCTAATCTTTGATGCAGATCGTCCGGTGTGGGGCCGAACACTCATTCTTCTGGTAACCAGTCGAATGCTCTCCTGATCGAACTATTCAGCTCTGTCGGTCATAGCGTAGCTTAAACTTATAAATTTAACTGAAAATCTGAGTCCAGTGCTTTAAAAGAGCTTTTTTTGGACAGAAAAAAAAAACTAATTTTAGGCCATGGGTCTATTTTTCGTCATTAGCCTGCACGATAAGCTTTAAAATGAGAGGTAAAGCAAAGAAATCGACCAAGAAATGAGGAAGATCTCGAGTAAGAACAAAAAAACCGGTTACAGAAATAATATATAAGGATAAGCAGAATGGTAGACTAGGATGATGGGCACACCATTTAAAATAAAATGACTCGTTACTACTTAATAAAAAGTAAATACAACTTCACTGATATTGGATAATAATTGGGGATAGGTAAAGGAATGGGGAAATGCCTCATATCCAATTTTGAGTCATACACATAATATTTATAAGTAGTTTTATGTTCTTGTGGCCGACTGTTGGAGACTGGCCGACTATTGGAGCACTTACCCTACATATTAATGGGATACACCGAATAATGCTAATGTTTTCTCTGAGAAAACTGAATGACAACTTCAAATTCCTTTCACTGATACCCCAGTCAAAAACGTCACCAATGTCGACTGTCACACTGTAAAAACGATTCACAAACGTTCCTGGAAAATAATAGGCAGCTGATGTGCCCAACTTCTACCAGGACATGGCTCGCAAAAACCAGGAACGTTTTCCTCTAAAATTCAGTAACCTTCCGAAAAAATCCAGAAATCTTCCCATTTAAAGCCAATAGTATCTCTGGAACTACAGAGTGTTCTTAGGTAGGGATATACAGTAGCTTGGCACCTTCCTGATTTATGGAGACAGTTCCATAAACAGAATTACAAGTAAGTATCAATTAGAGCCCCTTGAAAAAGACAGGCTGACTTATCCGACATTTTGGTTCCAAGACAGAATTGGATCCAACCTCGTTTCTAGTATTTATAAATACGTTATAATATTCGCTGGTTGCTATGTCGTAAAATAATTGATGATAAGTTGAGTAAAATGTCACTTAAGGTAAATTTAGAAAGATAACTTCGTTTACAAATTCAGCTAAAACGTATCGGGAAATGTTTACGGTAATAAACCTCATTTTCACACCTTATTTGTTTTTAATTTGTATTCATCTAATTGCATTCATCTACAGATTAAAATAATCAAACATCTTTCGGGCAACACACCTAAAGCTTTGACACCAGTTTTCTGCAATGAGGCTTTTGTACAAATGTTTATTTTTTTCGCCCGACAATTTTGGAACCAAAATGTCGGATAAGTCAGCTCCCCTTATATAGGAGCCTTAGTATCAATCATCTCACTCGATTGCAATTCCTGCAAAGCTATGTAGTCTATACTTAATCACTCCCTTTAGGAGTTTAATCAGCATGGACAAGCCGTAATCGAGTTGAAGTCGATACATCATATAAATACTCTCAGTTAATCTTTAAACTGGGAACTAAAACTACTTTTTACAACAGATAGAAACTGCATTCGGACAACTTGTAGCAATTCAGGAAACTTTTTGACAACGATACTTGATATTTCCAGGAAGTGGATAAAAACCATTGAAAACCCGAAACGTTACACGGAAATACTCAGTAACGTTTCGGAATTTTTTTACAGTGCAGTGTGTTTTCAAACATGGGATTCCATGTATTTTCCAATGCGAAAATTATTTTTTTACCTCCACCTGCTTTCTTTGCATCTACTTCTCAGTAATTATATGATTATATCATGGACGTTATTTAAAATTCAAGATTGTTTATTTTTACCTTACTGACCAAAACATACGTGTGAGTTAATTTGAAAATCGATGAATAAGCTTGCAAAATGTTGCATTTTAAAAGCCGAAATTTTCTAAAATACAATGATAAGACAATAAATAAATTTATCTATAATTAATAAGTTCCGAAATAAAAATACATTAAATATATATTTCTTTATTTTAAATTAAAGTGTATCTACTTTATGTATTGATAAAGCTTACAGCAAATAAAATGTGAAATAAAAATTTTGTTACTACATAATATTTTGTAGATTTCATAGGTAATATTGTATCATGATTATAATTTTTACGTTTATTATTTCAAATAGTTAATTCTTTGAATAAGAAATGCATAATATTTATTAGAAATGCAAAATTGAATGCCTCGAATATTTTCTTAATGAAACGTCTTTCGAAATGAAATCTTTGTAAGCAGTCATTTCAACCGGAATAACGATATTTTAGAACTGTAGAGATAAGAAAAAACCTTTCTTAGAAATGTCATAAAATATTCAATAAAACACTAAATTCTTTGATGTCAAGTTAGTATTTTAGGATGCCTCCAGGCAATTTGAATGCGCAAGCTTTATTTTAAAGATGATTGCTTTCTTTCATTTGGAATTGTTGACAATTTAGGAATTAAAGAAAAACATAAAGAAAGAAAGTATAAAAAATACCTTTCCTTTTCAGTATGCTGTAAGGGATATGAAGTAAACATTTTATTCCTGATTCAAATAATTTGTTTCGTATGCAGGCTGGAATTATTCAAAGCTCGAAGCTTGAATTCATCTTTGTTTTTAAAGTATAATTAGGTTTTTTTCATTCTACGCAATATGTTCTATTATAAAAATGTAACAAAGTATTTTGAATTGTAATTTGTACTGACCAGTTAAGTCTAACAAACATATTTGTAACTATATTTCACAGGGATGGACTGGGTCCCCTAAAAGGGTGGTGTACAAGCAACCCACCAACCCAAGTGCGCACACAGTTCCCAAAAAACAAAAAAAAAAAAAAAGGTTTTATTTATTTTTGAAAAATAAAGCTTCTTGAAAAAAAAAAAGTTTTTTTTTTATATATATAATTTTTTTTTACTATGCGTTTTTGGGATGGTTTTCGCCTGGAGCATAAGGTGCTTATATCCCACATGGAGAACTCTGGGGCCCCTACCTGCCACAGAAGAACAAGCACCGTAACTTGGTATTTGTATTGCTTGAAATGCTTGCACCAAAATCTCATTCTAAAACATTTTTTGGGGTGGAGAAAAAAAAGTGATCTTTTATAATTTATCCTGTTAACTTCTATTTGAATCTTGAACATGAATTTAAAGCATGCATCCCGGTACAAAAAAGCGCGATATATCCGAAAACGCGTTATAAAATCGATGACATATAGGAACAAGAAAGAAGAAGCAGAAAAAATAACAGTAGGTAACTCTTTTTTTCAGCTGAAAAGGAATTTTAAGCATTCAACTTATTTGTTGTCCTATTTGTTCGAAATCGGGACCTTCTAGCTCAATGATTAGGACCTTCTAATATCTGGAACTTATGTCTGCTGGATCTTATGTCCGCTGGACCTTCGGTCCGTCGCACTTTTTTGACGTACGTGCATATTCTATCCACGGACCTTTAAGTTTTGAACCTTCTCTCCGGACCCCTACTAAATCACGCTCCTAATACATGATTGATATATCCCAAAACGCTTACAAATATGGGCTGAGGTTTTACCAGGAAGTTCTTTAACATTCTTTTAAATACAGTGAATAGAGCCGAATTATTAATTCAAGATTTTGCCATCTTGGTAAGCAGCAAAGTATTGGAAAGTTCCATTATTAATAAGCCCCCTATTATTTGCGACGGAGTTGAAAAATTTTGCGGCGCCTCATGGACTTCATGGCTCCTCAAGGAGGTGCATATTTTCGGAATATTTTCTTTGAGCCTTACTAAGATACGCCCCTAATGCATATACGCCAAAAGCGCACACAGGTGTTTCGCCTTCAAACATTATTTTTATACACACTGTAAAAACGATTCAGAAAAGTTCCTGGAAAATAATAGGCAGCTGATGTGCCCAATTTCAACCAGTAACATTTCTTACAAAAACCAGGAACGTTTTCCGATAAAAGTCAGTAACATTTCTGAAATATTCTGAAATCTCCCCTGTTAAAACCAGACGTGAATCTTCTAGAAAAATGAAACAAGTTTTATGTATGTTATTAGAGCCTTCCTAATTTCCCAAGAAATCCCCAAAAGCATTAGAGCAACCACGATCAAAGCTACGCGAAATTTTCAAGCAAGAACCAAGGCTGCAGCTATCCAGTCACTCATTTGCTCCTATTGGTATTTGAGTCAATCTGGACGGGCCGTGATCAAATTGAAGCCGATACACCTTATAACACAAGCTCAGTCAATCTTTAAACTGGTAGCAAAAAATATCTTTCACACCAGAGAAAAGTCTGCATTCGTGCATCTTTCAGCAATTCAGGAAACTTTTTTGCGAGGATACTTGATTTTGCGGGGAAATAGGTGAAAACCTCTGAAATCCCGAAGCGTTCACGGAGATAACCAGTAACGTTTCGGAATTTTTTTACAGTGCAGTGATAGGAGACCCGACTATTTAAAGCACTATTTTGCCATCTACGGGAGCCGGGAAATATTGAATCATTTCATTATTATTAAATCCCTAATCATTTGCGATGTTAGTGCAAAATTTTGCGACCCCCCTGTAGAAGATTAATGGCTCCTCTAGGAGGTGCAAGTTTTGGGAATCATCATCTTGTACCTTACTAAAATACGCCCCTAATACATATATACGTCCAAAAGCGCTCACAATAGTAGTTTTGCTTGGGAACCTTCTTTTAAATACAGTGATATAGAGCCGATCTTCTAATGCAAGATTTTGCCATCTAGGGCATCTAGGGGCGCAGCGAAACATTGAAAGGTTTCCTTATTTTAGTTCCCGATTATTTGCGTCGTTATTGCAAAATTTTTGGCGGCGCCCCTGTAGAGGTTTTATGACTCCCCGGGGAGGCACTTTTTTCTTTTTGTAAGTTACAAAATAAAATAAAAAAAACCTTTTCCTCCCTTTTCTGGTGGGGGCGCTTTAGTGAAGGGCGCACCGGGACAGGCCACTCCTGATATTTCATATGAAATTACCTGCTTAATGAAATCAAGTTTCTTGTTCTAGGGGATTAAGGGATTTCGTTATTTAGGAAAAGATCGTGTACCTGGTACTCGATCTGTACACTATCAGTTTAGCAGCAAAAACTTTTTTAGTAACAATACACAATATGTGACCCTTAGGTCGCAAACAGCCAGTTAAATCCCCCAAATGTGATCTAAATTCATTTCAAAGAACAAATCTTTAAAAAAAATACGGGCTGAGTTTGTTAAAATACACATTAAAGTGTAATTTACATAGGAAGACCAAAAACTTCGTTATTTCCAATTACACCAGAAAACAGATTGTATGGGGTACACAGAAACACTTGAACTGCACGTCAAAAAATATCAGGGCGGATGAAATTTATTAATAAAAGCTTTTAGTTACACTGTAAAAACGATTCAGAAACGTTCCTGGAAAATAATAGGCAGCTGATGTGCCCATTTTCAGCCAGTAACATATCTCGCAAAAACCAGGAAAGTTTTCCCCTTAAATTCAGTAACCTTTTTGAAATTATCCTGAAAAATCTGGACACCTACTCGATTAAAGCCAGTCATGTCTCTAGAAATTCAAAGGATTCTGAGATAGGAATAACATAACAGCTCCAGAAGAAGTATTACAATCATGGCTAAAGCTAAGCCAGAATTGCAAGACATGATTGCAATTCTTGCCAATCTCAGTAGTCCAAAGACTTATTCGCTCGGAGCTTAATGAGTCAGGACGAGCGGTAACTGAATTAAAGTCGATACACCTTATAAATACTCTCAGTTAATCTTTAAACTGGGTGCTACAGGGTCCATTATGAAAGTCATGAGCATAATGTTATTGTGACGCGACGATAGATGGCAGCACGGTAAAACTGGCTGGAAAATGTGGTGGGGGACATGCCCTTTCAATGCATCCGTTGAGTTCGAGCAGTGTGAGAGGAGATACGTGGCTCCGCTTGAAGTGTGTTTTCAACTTTTGTAACATGACACGATGGAGCGTTCGTTTAAACAACGAAACGCCGTAAAGTTCTGCGTGAGGCTTGGAAAAAATGCAACCGTAACATTCCAGATGTTGCAAGAAGCCTTAGACATATTCGCTTACATGGAGAACTTAGTCAATGTGGACGGGCCATTGTCGAGCCTAAGCCGATACATTTACTAAACGCGCTCATGCAATATTTAAACTGGTAGCTAAAAATATTTTTCACAACAGTGAAAAGTTAGCATTCGTGTGACTTGTAGCAATTCAGGAACTTTTTTTTTTTATGAAGATACTTGATTTAATGAGGAAATAGGTGAAAATCTGGGAAATCCCGAAACGTTCTACGGAAATATCCAGTAAGGTTTTGGATTTTTTTTTTTTTTTTTTTTACAGTGCACAGCATTAGATCCAAGTTTTTCAATTGACACCATAGATATCATTCACATGCAACTAATTAATTCTTTTGCTAATAATCAAGTGCGTGCTTCGGAGAATTATTTTAAAATTCGCGAGAGCTCGGGCGGGGTCGAAAACGACCCCAGCCATTTTTGTTTCTATTTCCTGTAATTTCATACACATATAAAGAAACCATCTTCTAAAGGGTGTCCCAAAATTAACGCAAGATTTGAATTTTCCACCATTTTTTCCATAAATTGTTGGCAACCATGAAAAAAGAACAATTTGACAGTTGAGAGTTTAGGGTTAGTAAAAATGGGGTGTTATTGTACAGTCATAGAAAAAAAAAACGAAACACTTTTAATTATTCGGCCATTATACATGCTAGAAAGGAAAGAAAGGTGTCATCCGACTTGGTTTAAAGTCTTCTTTAAAACTACTTTGGTAAAATTTTGATGAGGGACCATATACAAAGCAAAACGAGCACCAACTCTTGATTTTCAAATGGGAACCCCTATTTTTTACTACATAATTATGTTTAGACCGCAAAATACAGCCAGGGTACGAAAATTCACTGCATTCCGTGCAGTAGAACAGGAGTTATTAACGAAAAACGTTTTAGGGACCGTCACCACATTGAAAACGCTTCTTTCAAGGTCACGACTTATCAAGTAACGGAATGTAAACAAAGAAAAGATCGAGATTATCCAGCTCAATTCATGATCTTTTGAAATTCTCTCTTTTTCCGTAATTCGAAACTTTTTGGGCCGATAATGTTGCGCCAAAAAGCGATTTACGGTCGAAAACTTTTTTTTTGAAAAAAAAGTTAAAATATTTACAGATTTTTGTCTATCAGGATTAACCTAAGAATGACGGACCGGGTTTGACTGGTCCATCGTATAGATCGTTGTTTAGTAAATCGAATAAGGACAAATTAAAATTAATGGAACTTTTTGCCTTTTCTAATATGAGCCTATTAGATTGCTTATATAATCATTCAGCAAATTAGCCTCAAAGAAATGTAAATATCAAACCTTATACCTAGAATCATGATGCGAATATGTTTGATAAATGTATTGCACCTATGTTACAGGTTTATTTTGGAATGAATAGAAAGTCTTTTGATGTCAAATGGAATTGCGCGTTTTTAATTTCGCAGAACATCGGCAGAAGTTTGGGCCATCGCACACAAAAATATAAAAAATGTACCGCACAACGTGGGAAGTTGCTGCATTAAATAGATTGGAGACACGAGAGAAGCAAGGTTTATTTATTCCGTGAAAATTTGCTCTATATACATAAAATGAACGAAGCATCAATCTGAAAAATAAAACAGAAACAGAAGAATATAAATACCCGTTAATGGGCAAACTGTTCATACTCGAACTTTATTTGGTAAAAATTTGATTATATAAATTAGCACAGTGGACAAACACGGTAATTTTTTTAGCGGCTTTTTTGTAATAAAAAAAAAAAAAGAGAATTTGTTTCAAATCCAAATTTGATGCGGAAGATCATAATGCGTGGTAATATTAAAAAAGCATAACACAATTGGCGGTTTAAGTTAAACATGTAATGACTCTCAAAAACAATTTAGGAAAGTAATTTCCCAATGCTATTTCTAGCAACAAGTTTCGACATGGTCCAACCCGTGATTTTAAAAGACAAAAGTTATTTTAGCTTAAACCAAGGTGAACCGAAATCAGACTTCTTGTCATTTCTCCGATTTTGTAACTTAGCAGATGCAAACAAAGCTTAGTACTATTTGATTTTGTATCGCGTACTATATACCTGCAAAGGAACACCTCCTATAGTGTGAGGCTATAGGCTGGCGCAGCTATAGCAATACTACATGAAGCATACCCGGGACAGATCATTTTAATCTATCCAGAGACTACAATTTCGTCCTTGCTACGGATTTCGTAGACTGGAATCGAAACGAATCGTGCGGGATGCAGAAGTTACCTCATTGAAGCTAAGAGTGCGAATAAACTGGTAGGTAAAGTAAATTTATTTGCTGTATGTTTACGGCATCTCACTGGTGAGATAAATTTTCTTCATCCACCAGTTTTTAGGCACTCTCGGCTTCAATGACATGACACCTGCTTCATTGTTCGGTTAATCCAGATGTTCGGTGCAGGGCTGTTATGCTCGTTATTAGGACCCTCTGCAGCCATCGAGTGGGATAACCAGACCACAGTGGAGACGCGGGCCACATTCAGCCCTCGCAGCTGGTCCATGTGGCCCGTTGTTTGCTTAAAGAATAGGACCAGAAAGTTGAATTAGAGTGCCAGTGTCATAAAGGTGGAGCCGAATATTCAGATATTGGATTCTGAAAAACATGCATTTAATAAGATAGGCATCTAGTAGTTGATAGCAATAATTTTTTACAACTCTTTTTTTTTTGGTCGATATTTTTCCACGTTATTAAAAAAAAAATGAAATTTTATCTTTGTCTTGCGAGAATAGTTTTAATGTGAAATGCACGGACAATGACGAGAAAATAAATAGAAAAAAAAAAGTATTTCAATTATAATTAAGAATAGACAAAAACTCAACTTAATATAACACGCAAATTAATGTTTTGTTAAAAAAAAAGTTCACAATTAGCTATAACTACTACTTTTGTGCAGAATGAGGCTCAAAGCACGCGGTCCTCTACTGCTACTAAAATTTCCTCTCCTACCACATTGAAAATTATTCAAATACTTTACAAAAAATAATAATAATAATTCCTAAAAACCAGTAAACTTATCTAAGAGCAAATATTACCTATTGACCCATCTGGATACTGTTAAAGGCGAAACTTCACACTGTCGGCTATTTTTCGAGTGCTTTTTCCGGATTTAGACAAGGCAATAATTTTTCCTTTTAGCAAATTATTACCGGGAAGAGCCATTAATTCTACACTGTCTATTGCAAGAAAAAAAAAAAAAAACAGAAGTATTTTAAGTGTCTCTTTTAATTAAAAAATTTCTATAAAATATTCTTTTATTAAACAATGAAGTAGTGTTTCGCATTATTTACACATTGACGTTTGAATGATATCCACAAAAAACTGACGGTTGCAATATTGTGTTGTTTTTCTGCTGAGACAACGAATGAATTTATGCATTTAAAAAATTCATAGACGTAACTCTAATGTAGAAAAACCACGTTATAATTGGTTTGCTTATTTTGTTGAACATTTTTTTTTCTTTTTTTACGAAGAAACCAACTTTCATAAATTCTGTTTTAAAAAAGTATACGGTCCCCTAAAGTAAGAAAAAATGAAGTTTTAAGCATAGTGCAAAAACTACTGAATATTTTGAGCTCAAATTTTGGATTCCCGCACAAAAGCTCTTCTAGATTGTTTTTCTGTTAAAATTTAATATGGTTTCAGATCATATTTTTTTCAAAAAGTATTAAAATAATTCATAAAAAAACTAAAATTACATTTTAGATGTTGTAAAGGGCGTTTTTATTATTGGGTCGATTCATATTTTGATATAAAAAAACAATCTTTGCCGTGCCTAATCTAGTTTTTGTGTTATGAGTAAAAATATCAAAATACGTTTTAACATTACGAGAGGAATTTTTCAAAACTCGATTCTGAAGTAACGGCTGGATCGAATTAAACAAAACTTTGCATACAAAGTTAAAAAAGGATGCTGATCACAAATATGTGATAAAAAAAGGGGTTATCATTGAAAAATTTGAAGTTGATGTTCGTTTTAATATGAAGACGACCCCTTAACAACAATTTTTTAACACAATTTTGTAGAACTTTTTATTCCTGAAACAATGACACCTCTCACGTGTCTGTAGTGTCAATAGTCTTTGAATACGATCGAGTGTTTCGTTTTTTTTTTCTATGACTGTACCATACAGCTAGAGAGTGAAACATTTCAATTACTGCATAAGGCATTTCCTGGTCGCGTACTCTCTCATTTCGGTGATCAGAATTGGCACCCTAGATCGTGTGATTTAACATTATTAAATTTCTTCTTATGGGGTTATTTGAATTCAAAGGTCTATGTCAACAAGCCCACAACCACCCGTGCATTACCGTGTTGCGATACCGAGCGCCAATAACAGTAACTGCTTGACCAGCCTCAACTTTCATTATTTTGAAACAATTGTTCAATAATGAAAGCGCGTTATTGTATCGTATAACGCTCCATTTTTTTAAACCCTAATCTCTCAGCTATCAACTGTTTTTTTTTTCAGAGATGCCAACACTATTTGCACAAATGGCAACAAAATCAAATCTTGCGTTAATTTTGAGACACCCTTTATATGATGATAGTAAATCTTTTTTTTTTTTTTTTTTAACTTTTATTGAAGTAACTTGCTTTTCAGAAACTATTAAATGGGAATAGCTAGTTCATGAATTTCTAAGTAAATTTCAAATTTCACGTAACCTTTTTATTTATTTATCAATGAATCTCTTTATTAAACATTTCAAATATTGTAATGAGTAACGTCATAGCATAATATTTACAGCTTTTCTACGTATGTCATGATATTGTACTAAACTATTAAACTAACAACGTTAAGAAAATAAAGAAAGTAATCTTTAAAAAACGTTTTGATGGATTTTTAAGAATTAATTTGATTTATGTTTAGCGGTTTCATAAGCACAAAATGTATGCATAAAATTGTATTTTTTTAGAATTTTTTAAATTCCGAACAGTAGAATTTTCGAGGTTAAATTCCTCGAAAGAAATTTTCGGTTTCAAAAAAACTTTCTGAAGAAAAAACAATTTAATTAAAATATAAAAATTATTAAAGTATCAAAGACATTAAACTAGAAATGTAATTAAACAACTGGATTAAAAGAACTTACTTTTTGCCGCATTTTACAAAATTCCAATTAAGTAAAGAATGCAAAACCTAATTATCATTCTATAGTTACCTTCAGTGTAGCTTAAGAATTGAATGAAATCTTGATTGCTTTAAAGTTTTTTCATTTTCTCATTTTTTTTCCTCATTGATCAGCGGAAGGATGAATTATTTTAAGTGGCTTATTTTTTGTATTCAAAGCCTAGAATGTGCATATCTTACAAATTGAAAGTTTAACTGTCAAATACTTGCAACTATGGTTAATTTTTTTTCCGTGCTAACGAATCATCTGGCTCGAAAAGCAATTGAAAAAAAAAAAAAAAACAATTTTTACTGCAAGAATAAACATATTTAAATGCTTTACTTTCATACTCATAGTTTTCCATGTTTACAAAATTTAAGAATTTAAAAATGAAAAGTCAAAAATTAACAGTCATTCCTAGTTAAACTGAAAGTTTAAATGTCAAAAGTTTGAAAAACTGTGTAATTAATTTCTATTATAACGAAGCATTTGGTTGAGAAAGACGAAAAAAAAAAACAGGTTTCCGTAAGTTAACATGTAATCAACTTGGCTACGTACGTTCACTTTAGGAAAGAAAAAAAAATAACATGCTAAACAGAGAGTGAAACGAATAAAAAATAGCCACGGGTTAATCGAAGGTAGTTTTTACAGCAAAAATAAAATGTCAGAATATCAAAATCATGCCTAGTTAAAATTTGTATTTGTGATATAGAATCGTCCAATTTATGCAAAGAAAAAAGAAAAAGCAAGTCAGGTTTCCTTAAGTTCTTCGTAACCTGCTAGACAGTAAAAATACTTTTTCAAAACTAAATGTAAAAAACAAGAAGTCGTAAAAAAAAAAAAAATCCATGTGTTAATTTGATGTGATGTTTACTCCAAGAATAAAACTGTTTAAATGAAATAATTTATATTGCAAATTATACATATTTAACCTAACTTGCAATATAGAAGCGTCTGATTGAGACAAAGCTAAAAGAAAAAGCAAGTCAGGTTTCCTAAGGTTAACCCGAAGGCGGTTTGACATGCAAAATTATTCTTCTCCCGCGCCTCTTATTCAAAAGGAGCTTTCACTGTGTGGAGCATGTTGTATCCTTTTATTTTCGAAAAACCGGCGGGGAGCACAAAATTGAACTCCTGAGCAAGTAGCAAGACTTGGAGGGCGTAGGAAAAGGTCCCGGATGTAGGAGAACACGAAAGATGGAAGTAGAACGGCGAAGAAAATCAATAGATACCAGGCCCCAATTCACCAACTTGCCTTTTCCCCCTCTCACTTTTTTATTATTTCTTTTCTCCTAAACTCATTGACTAGACCTAGTGCATCTAGTTTACGGATTAAACCTTTCACTCGCTGTGCCATTTGAAAAATTCCCTTTTGAGCCCTAAACTAGTTTTGGAAACTTAATCTTTAAGTTGATAAATAGCAGCAGATGATTATTTGATGCCTCTTGTGTATATACAGAGAGAGTGATCTTGATTGCTTAGGAGCACCTTTTCCTAGCGTTAAATCCGTCTTCTGTTTGCTTTCTCCATGTTTGTGGACTTAATATTTGTTCGCGATTGATTTTTTTTCTTGCATTTCCGTTAGTATTTGTTTTCAACGATCAAACTATTTCACTCTCTAATCGTATTTCAGAATGTGAAGTCACGTTCACAGTTAATATATTTTTTTCATGTTAATGTACTTTTTAAGAAAGGATTTTTCTGTTTTTTTCAGAAGTGCTCCCCCCCCCCCTTTCCGACAGCAGTACTCAAAGAATAATACAGAAAATGTCTTCTTAAAAAAGGATTTAATAGCTAATTCTTTAAAATTTGAGGAAGGTGTAAATTCTATAGTTTATTGTAGTGTCATCTCAAAAAATTGACAATGCTTGTACACTGTAAAAAAATTCCGAAACATTACTGGGTATTTCCGTGTTACGTTTCGGGAATGTAATGGTTTTTATCCACTTCCTGGAAAATTCAAGTATTATTGTCAATAGTTTCCTGAATTGCTACAAGTTGCACGAATGCAGACTTTTCACCGTTGTGAAAAATATTTTTTACTCTCAGTTTAAATATTAACTGAGCGTATTTATAAAGTGAGTCGTCATCAATTCAATTACGGCTCGTCCATGCTAAATAAGTTCCCAAAGGGAGCAAATAAGTATGGACTACGTAGCTTTGCAAGAATTGCAGGTGAGTAAAATCACCTTTACTTAATTGCAATTCTGGCTTAGCTTTGGCCATGTTTGCAGTAATGCTCTTGGAACTTCCTAGATAAATCGGGAAGATGCCAAGCTATTATATTTTACTTTCCTAAGTTTACACTAATTTTCCCAAGACGCAACTCGCAACTAACGGGACGTTTTCTGAATTTCTCAGGAAGATTCCAGGATAATAGCAGGAAGGTTACTGAATTTTAGCGGAAAACATTCCTGGACTTTGCAAGACATGTTACTGGCAGAAATTGGGCACATCAGCTGCCCATTATTTTCCAGGAACGCTTCTGAATCGTTTTTACAGTGTAGTACGAGGAAGTTCTTTCTTTCTTTTTTTTTTTTTTAAACAAATAATTGTTCTATAAACTGTAGATAATTATCCAGTTAACCTCTCTTAAAATACGTTATTAGTAAATAAAAAGTCATATACTTCGATAAATTAAGGTAGGTTTTCGATTTGCTTTTCATTTCATTCGTGATTGATTTTTTTTTTCCTTGCTCTTGCTTTTTCGTTAGTATTGGTTTTCAAAGACCAAACTATTTCTCTCTCTAATCGTATTTCAGAACTTAAGAGTCACGTTCAATGTTGATTGTTTTGATCTTCTTTTAAGCTATGATTCTGCTTTGTAAGTGCGGAAGTAGTGTTTTCCCCAAAAGAGCAATATTTTATTAATACAACAGAAAATGTCTTCTGCTAAAAAATAAAAAGCCATATCTAGTTCTATCAAATTCGATGAAGATGTAGTTTGTTATCGCTACAGTCCTTTTAAAAACAATGCTGCTAGAAAGAATAATTTTAGTGTTTGATTATTCTAACGCTTAAAGCCAAACGTATCGGGAAATCTCTATTAAAATCACTAAAAAATTATCTAAACTGATAAATTAAAGCAGGCTTATGTACTTATCTGATATATCATTATAAAAATTATCCACCTCTTCTGTTAAACTGAACGCGCTTTAAGTTACTCCCGCTTTCTTTTCGCGGTGATACACTGTAAAAACGATTCAGAGACGTTCCTGGAAAATAATGGGCAGCTGATGTGCCTAATTTCTGCCAGTAACAGAACTTTCAAAAACCAGGAACATTTTCTGCTAAAGTTCAGTAACCTTCCTGAAGTTAACCCGGAAGCTTCCTGAAAAATTCAGAAATCTTCCCGTTAGAGGCCAATCGTGTCTCTGAAACTTTAGGTTAAACTTAGGAATGTATAATATAATAGCTCGGCATCTTCCTGATTTACCAAGGTAGTTCCAAGAGCATTATGGGAAACACGGCCAAAGCTAAGCCAGAATTGCAAGTAAATGACGAGAATTTTACCCGCCAGCAATTCTTGCAAAGCAAAGTAGTCCACACTTATTCGCTCCCTTTAGAAGCTTAATTAGCATGGACGGGCCGTAACTGAACTAAAGCCGATGCACTTTATAAATAAGTTCAGTTAATCTTTAAACTGGGAGCTAAAAATATTTTTGACAACAGTGAAAAGTCTGCATTCGTGCGACATGTAGCAAATCAGGAAACTTTTTGACACGGATACTTGATTTTTCCAGGAAGTGGGTAAAAACCATTAAAATCCCAAAACGTAACTTGGAAATACTCAGTAAGGTTTCGGAATTTTTTTACAGTGTAAATTAAGTTAAGTACCTGAACTTTGATCATTGTTGATTGATCAAAATTTATTAATGTTTTCTTTTTTTTTTGGTTTTTGTTATCCTATCAGCATGTAATTCGAGTTATTTTTTTTTCTGCCAATTGGATTTCACTAGTGCTGTTTGTACTTTCTGCTATTCACGATTCTTGATGTTATTAAAGTTTGCTCAAATTACCTTACTTTATTAAGATATTATTAAGTATTTTTTATCAGTGAGTCGAAGTTCACGACATCTTTTAAACTTTACACTGCAACTTTCAGCATCACAACCGCAACTACATAAAACCGCATAAGCAGTTAAATTAGCAAAAAGAACGTAGGTCGATTCAACTGAAAAAGTGTAGATTTCACCAGTTGTGGCCGCCTATGAGCTAGTTGTGGCCACCTAATGTTCCCGGTTGTGGTCAATGCAAAATTTTTGCATAAGAAAAAAATTGGGTTGTCTGATGATCTACAACTGCATGATATCATCTGCAGTTCACCACAATTAATATCACCTCTTTTTTACCATTGTCACACTGTAAAAAAATTCCGAAACGTTACTGGCTATTTCCGAGGAACGTCTCGGGATTTCGCACGTTTTAACCTATTTCCCCGTAAAAACAAGTATCATCACAAAAACGTTTCCTGAATCACTACAAGTTGCACGCGTGCAGACTTGTCACTGCGGTGGAAAATATTTTTAGCAACCAGTTTAAAGATTCAATGAGCGTGTTTATTAAGTGTATCGGCCTAAAGTTGCTTACGGCCTGTCCAGACTGACTAAGCTCCCAATGAGAGCGAAAATGTCAATGGATAGCTACAGCTTTGCAAGGCGGGAATTGCAGGCAAGAGATATGCTTGGTTCCTTCTTGCATAGCTTTATCCGTGGTCGCTCTGATATTTATGGAGCCTTCTTGGTAAAGTAGGAAGGTTCTAATCAATTATACTGAACCTACTTAATTTTTCTAGAAGGTTCTAGAGACATGACTGGCTTTAACAGGGCAGATTTCGCACGTCTTCATAAAGTTTCAAGGTTAATTTCAGAAAGGTTACTGACTTTTAGCGGGAAGCGTTACTGGTTTTTTCAAGATATGTTACTGGAAGAAATTGGGCACATCAGCTGCCCATTATTTTTCAGGAACGTTTCTGAATCGTTTTTACAGTGCACCCTAAGGGGCCGCTTTCCATCATAGCACTCACATCATGATTAGAACCGTTTATTTTAACAATTAACGCAAAAAAAAAAAAGAACTGCTTTTATAATAAACTATAGCAGACTCACCAATTGAAGTAAACTTACCAATACTGTCCAAGCTGATTCATTTAAATCACTAATTAAAGCATCAGTGTCTTCTCTGTCCTTTTCTGGCATCCTTTTAATAACTATTGCTTCTGATTTAAAATGTTTCATAAAATACTAAACTTCCTCAGTAAATATGAACTCTTTTTCCATTCTTTAACTCTTAATTTCTTTAAGTTCGGGTACAAAGCTAGTCTTTCAAATTAAGATTGTCTGATAGTTTCCTTCTAAGAAATGTCCTGGGTATTTTAAAGGTGACACTAGCATGTAATACAAAAATAGAACCATTTATTACAGCCTCTACGGCATTTTGAACTTCAGAAACGGGCATGTTCAACTTAAAGAAAAAAAAATCTTTTATTTTTGATAGCCATTATTTGCAACAAGTATTATACAAAATGTTTTATAAACTGTCCAATCTCGATAGAGTTGATTTTTTTCTTTCTTTCTTTTCTTCTTTTTTACTTAAGTTTAAACAATTAAGATGTCTGAATAAGTTCGAAGCTCTTTTATAGAAACACTATGTTTATAAACATTGTATTTAAATTTTTTCATATAATTTGTGTAAAAATAAACAATTAAGCGGCATTTTTTTTAAATACTTCCCAAAACGTTTATAAATAAATACATTTATTTGTAGAACGTGTACTAAAATTTATAAAAACTATTAAAATGTACTAAAATATTTTTTTTTTACCTTATTACAGTTAAGACCAAATAAAATTACCGTATTGATTTTCACTTAATGAATGTACTAAACATTTTGAAAAGATGTTGAACAAAAAAATTTCAAACCTTATTGAAGTAGCTTTTGTAATGTTATTGGAAAAATTGCTACAAATTTTGTAAGAGTAGTCCATAAACTCATGAAACATTACCATTATAATTAATACTAGACGAACCGTGCGGAACTCCGCACTGTGCTTCGAATAGTTTCATAAGGCATTTCGCTCGTTAAAAATTTAGAAGAAAGAACATTATGAAGAAGAACCGAAAAAAGTAAACGGAAAAAAGTAAGCGTACAAGAGAAGACATGTAATTTAAAGACATCAGTAACAAAACCCCGTTAAATACAACGTTGTGATAATTTGATCATCGCTCACATTTTTGTTGTACGTATTTTCAATGCAAACATAAATATCATTAAAGATGTGGCTGAGTTACTCGTGAAAAAGCAGTAATTATGCAT
This sequence comes from Uloborus diversus, assembly GCF_026930045.1. Classification (NCBI taxonomy): domain Eukaryota; kingdom Metazoa; phylum Arthropoda; class Arachnida; order Araneae; family Uloboridae; genus Uloborus; species Uloborus diversus. Next base: position 13,656,265 of record NC_072733.1, on the reverse strand, counting down.
GTGACAAAACAGGTTGTGGCAAATAGTCTTGCCCATGTGAGTATCTGACGGAAAAAAAAGGAAACATTAAAGAGATATCTATTGGCACGGATTCAAATTAGCGCCGTTCTGATTAACAGCACGACACTCTCACAAACCTAGCAATTGCGCCTTCCTTTTCGAATGCTATTCATTGAAGGAATGCGTAATAAAAACAGCAAAAAAACCTTTTTGCCGGAAAAAAATAAGATCATTCGCCTATGTTTTGTCATTAGCCAGCGTGATACGATTTAAAATCATTCGTAAAACATAGAGTTTGATCAAAGAATGAGGAAGATCTCACGTAGCGATTGAAACAAACATTCTAAAGCAGTAATAAATTAGATTGAAAATAAGTGTTTTTATTTTTGAATACTGAACAATTTACCATAGCAGGCTGCTTTTACCGTTACGACTTAAATGCCCGCACATGTTTTTCTTTCAATCGAACACTTAAAATTCAAAACCAAAACCATTTGAACTGAGTCCGATTTTTAAGTGTAATTTTTCGAACGTAGACAAACTGATTTTTTTTTTCAGCCGAAAGCAGAGGAATATAAAATGATTTCTTTACCAATGAAGTTGATAATAATTTTAATGTTTTATATCGTATTCGAATAAATAATTAAAGGTTTACTGGGTGAATTTCGTAATTTCAATTTGACGTAATATTTTTTGATTTGTACAAAAGGTCAAACACTGCTATTAGAAAAATCTACGTTTCAGCATACAATGAAAATGTTTTTCTGCACAAAAAGGATTCCTTTGAAGTAAACCTAATACCTTTTTATACTTACATTATGCTTAATGTTCTGGACGGAGTCAAAGCTTTAAAAAAAAGGAACAGATTAACAGTCTTCGATTAACAGTCAACTTATCTGAATGGTAACTTTAGCCTGCAGAAAGGAGTCGAAACACCAAGTAGCATTCCCATTGCATTTATTTTATTACGTGTGTTATCTATTGTATGTTATGAGTACATGTAACGCGTAATATTAATCTAAATTTGCTATTATGTCGGACAGCCCGGGCTTACCCGAAGTTCAGACAGTTTATAGACTAACGCTCTACCGGAAAAAACGTCTCAATTTAACTGAACAACTAAGTCAAGTGCTTTTAAGCTTTATTTGAAAAAAAAAGAAAAAAAAAAAAAAACAGGTTATTTTTTTTGAAAGCGACGCAAAAAAATGAAAAATTGTATTAGAACTTTCCTTTAAAAAAATCTGCATGAGAACTACAGGCTGCATCAAGGTTTTGCAACAGCAAGGGGCGTTTCCGAAAACTTGATTTTTAGACCGTAAGTCTATTTTTCGTCATTAGCCGGGCCTGATAAGTTTTAAAATGAGTGGGGACTTTCTTCAAGAGATAAGAAAGATCTCGTATGCTGACAGAAAAATAATCCACAGAAATAATATACAAGATACGATATGGAAAAGAGAAGTGTTTTTATTTTTGAACATTTTTACAATTTGTTATCGTAGGCTGCTTGAACCGTTATGGCTTAGATGACAGCACGTGTTCCTCATTTAACAGCAAGGTTAAAATGCAAAATAATTTGAACTAAGTTCTTCTTTAAGCGTAGCTTTTCGAATGTAGTAACAATGTGATAGGCTATTTGTTTTTTGCAAAAAGAAGAAAAAGTAATATATTTTACCCTTCAAAATGAGGTAGTATTTTTTTTTATTTGTACAAATGGTCAAAAACTCATTAGAAGAATATATTTCAATATACGATTTAATACTTTTTTTCTGAACAAAAAACAATTCCATTGTATTCTGAAATCTTAAACCTGTTATACTTATATTTTCGCTGACATTAAGCTTAAGTTTTCTGACCGGAGCCAAAGCTTTAAAAAAAACTCTTACAATTAAGAATCAATTTAGCTCCATGTTGCATCAAGTTTTCATAACAGCAAGGAGCGTTTCCGTCTCAGTTATTCTATTTCCTCATATTTGTTACTCATTATTTTAAGTGTTCATGTAATGCGCGATATTTCTCTAATTTTTTGATGCAGATTGTCCGGACATGGGCACGAACACTCATTCTCCTGTTACTAGTCGAACGCTCAGCCGATCGAGCTACGCAGTTTTGTCGGTCATCGTGCAAGTTAAAGTTATAAATTTAACCGAAAAGCTCATTATGGTTCTTAAAAAAAAAAAAAAAAACAGATTTTTTTTCACAGAAAAAACAATTTTAGACCGTGGATCTATTTTTCGTCATTAGCCAGCACGATAAGCTTTAAAATAAGGTGTAAATCAAAGAAATCGATCAAGAAATAAGGAAGATCTCGCGTAGAAATAAAAAACAGGCTACAGAAATAGTATATGAGGATATTTAATGTTTCGCATTAATCTGACTTATTTTACTAACAAAAACACCTCTTTTCTCTCAAAGCACAATTGGTACCAAAACTATTGCGTTATTTTATTTATTTAATTATTTATTTTAAATTAACTGAACCAATTTGTATGTCACATTAACTGCCTTCCTTTTCTGAAGTGGATGTGGATAATATTGCACGAATTGTATACATTATGACATTTTGGGCCGATTAACTTTTCTAACTTTGAAACAAAATTACCGGATCAGTTACTTTTTCTGATAAGGAAAATTCTGGCGCAATTACCTTTCATCATCTGCATATCAGATCATGCGTTACGTGCAGAAAACGGATTAACTCTCCAGTGGGCTGGGTTTAGGACCTCTCCATTTGTCGGATATGCAATCTTGATATTCCTGCAATCACTTCCGCTATTTACTCTGCTGAGTTCCTACTTTTGACCAAACACATGAATTAAGATTAACACTGAAAAAATGAAAATATGTCTGGAGTGCTTATGGAGGTTTATTTAAAGATAAATATATCTATCGATCTATCTAATTAGATACACTGTTTATATATATATATATATATATATATATATATATATATATATATATATATATATATATATATATATATATATATATATATATATATATATATATATATATATATATTCACACCAACAGTCAAAATACAAATGAAAAAGCAAATGAAAAAAACGAGAACATCAAAATGGAAAATGAAAAAGGTAAACCCAGGACCAACACTTTCTCAAGAAGGGGATTGGTCCCAAAGTTCACAAGGCCCTTTCTGTCTAGCAAGAGGTTTCTTGAGGGGGGGGGCAGTCCCCCCTTGAGAAAGTGTTGATCCTGGGTTCACCTTTTTCATTTTTCATTTTCCATTTTGATGTTCTCGCTTTTTTTCAATTTCTTTGAATTTCTATTTTAAAATTGTCTTAAATTGTATCTCTTGTTTAAAATGTATATATATATATATATATATATATATATATATATATATATATATATATATATATATATATATATATATATATATATATATATATATATATATATATATATATATATATATATATACTAGCTGACCCAGCCACGCGTTGCTGTGGCAAAAAAGTTGGATTAAAATAAACTTTTACTCATTATTTTGATAGAATCAAATAAATATTTTTGATAGAACTTAAAATAGTATAGCCGATTTTAAAATATGTGAGATTGATAATGGGCGTGATTCAATGTAAAAACGATTCATAAATGTTCCAGGAAAATTATGGGCAGCTGATGTGGCCAATTTCTTCCAGTAACATGTCATGCCAAAACCCGGAAAGTTTTCCGATAAAAGTTAATAATCTTCCTGAAATTATCTCGGAAGCCTCTTGAAAAATTCGAAAAATCTTCCCGTTTGAAGCTAGTCGTGTTTCTGGAACTTTAGTGTAAACTTAGGAAGGGATAAAAAAAAAAGCTTAGCACCTTACTGATTTATTAAGGAACTTCTATAAGCAGATATACAAACATAGCCAAAGCTTAGCCAGAACTGCAAGCAAGTATCGAAAATGTTTAATCAGTAACGTTTCGGATTTTTTTTTTTTTTTTTACAGTGCAGGCTGAAGAAAGTACTTATTGAATTCAGTAAGTACTAACTAAATTTTCTATGGAAAAAGCACTATACTTACGCTTAGTAAATTTTGTAAGCATGATTTTGGCCAAAAAAAAAAAAAAAAAAAAAGCAAAAATACCTTGAAAGTGATATTAAATATCGAAACTGATTGTGGAATAACGTAATGTAGAAGCTAAGTGTAAACCACCATACACTTTTAGATTCTACACTGCATTTTATTCACCTCTGCTTTCTCTATAGTTTGTAATAAATAACTTTTTTACAAAATACACTAACTAAATTAAAAGCATATAAAAATTAAATTTTTTCAATGAAGTAGATAACATTGACTTCGAACTATTGTTTCTATTGTTTAAAAACTGAAAACTGTCTAAGCACTAAGTTGTGCACAGTGTTCTTGCTTAACCAGTCTTTTGCTAATACGAAAAATATGATAACTTTCCACTTGTGAGTAGGCGATATATGGTTGCCCATGAGAAAAATATTTATGTTTTAAGTCCAAACCGAAGGAAGACATCGTTTGTTCTTGAGATCTATTTATGGTCTTTGCAAAAGCTAAACGAATCAAAAATTGAAGCCTTTCAAATGTGTTTGGAAATTATGACGCTATTAATGGATTACGTGGCAGCACAAACATTTCTCCTTTAAACTTTCCCGTCAAGATTGTTGACTTTTGATGAAGAAACGTGTACCGTTGCGTAATTTAGGTGGGTTTAAATCGCGAAAAAAAAATAAATTGTTGAGCCAATTTTCAACCGGAAATCGTGTACTCGCATTCCTGGTGTATCCAGGGAATTTAAAAATTCAGTTGGAATGTTTACTGCTTTGTTTTCATCGACAACTGTATAGGCTTGTTCAGCATCAATGGGGAGCTTTTTTTTCCAGCCGTCAGTAATGGTTCATTATTCGCAGTAATTGTACCTAAGACAGCGTCATTGCTCTGTTTTATACGTTGCAAACCAGTGTTAACTAAGTCGGTGGCCCAACTATCAAGTGACGGCATATCATAATAACTAAGTGGCAAATTTGAAATTGAAACGCAAAATCCTTCAGCTAAAACTAAAGCTTCATATTCATCTCTGGTGTAAAATCTGGATTTGGACATCTGTGTGTTTGTTAAACTTTATGACATACGTCTTCAAACGTGAAAGTTATATAGTTTCTCTTAAAAAATTATGATTGTTTTGGATAGTATGTCGTCAAAATTGTTTTAAACAGTTGACGAATACTGTTTCTCCTTATGTCAAACCTGCATTAGAAAGTGTCAACTCCCAATGACTTTGTGCGACCAATAAACACAATTTTTATATATATAGAGATTTTTATATATATAGATATATATCTATATATATAAAAATCTCGTGTCACGATGTTTGTTCGGGGTAAACTCCGAAACTACTCAACCGATTTTTCTCAAATTTCATATCAATGTGTCATTTGGTCGAACTTAAAAGATAGGATAGTTTTTATAATTTTTTACTGCAAATTTCATATTAATTATGCAATAATAGTGTGAATTAATTGTTTAGTTCTAAAAATTCTTAATAGATGGCGGTGTAAGTTAATTAATCGATATAACTCTAACATCGTATGACTTACTGCTAAAAACACCATGATAAAAAAAAGCTCAGAGATGTTGCTTAGAATTTCCATATAACGTTTCGGGATATTACAGGTTATTATTTACTTCCTGAGAAAATCAACTATATTTTTCAAAACGTTTCCTTGAATTGCTACAAATTGCAGATTTCACACCGTTGTGAAAAGTATTTTTCTCCACCAGTATCAAGATTAACTAAACGTATTTAATAGGTGTATCGGTTTCGGAGTGATTGCGGTTTGTCTAGATTGACTCAACACCCAATGAGTGCGAAAAGTTATCTGGATCACGAAGCTTTGCAAGAGTTGCAGAGGAACTACATTCGAGCTACTTGCTTGAGAGTCTGTCTTCGCCTTGGCAATGCGTGTATTAATGCTTTGAGAGCTTTCTTAGAAAAACAGGAAGGTTCCAGGCTATTATATTAATCCTGCGTTTGGCTTCTCTGCAGGTGCCAGAATCATAACTGCCTTTTTAACCAAGAAGACTACTGAATTCTTCAAAAACATTCCAGGTTTATTTCAGGAAAGTTAATGAATTTAAGCGGAAAACAATTATTTTCTTTATTTTATTCCTCAGGAAATTTTTAATATCATTAATTCTTGCAAAGATACATTCGCAACAGAAAATTGCAGTGACAATTGCATCGTCAGGCATTGCTGCTACTTTTTTTAGATGGTAGACGAACAGCACATTCAGCTTTAAAGTTGCCTATTAGATATTCATAATAAACAAAACACAATGTGTACAATAAAGAAAAAAAAGACGTGGTATGGCTGTAGTGTTGCAAGAGAGTGAAATTATAATTTGGGATGAGTGTACTATGTCTCATGAGTAAAAGCATTCATTCGAAGCACATCATAGGATTATGCAAGATTTGAATGGCAACGATAAACTTTTAGGCGAAATTGTCTGAATACTGTCTGGGGACTTCCGGCAGACATTACCAGTTATTCCTATGAAATCAACGCATGTTTAAAAAAAACGTTTTTTATAGCGTAATGCCGAGATAATGCGATTGGCCATGAACATGCGAGTATAAACGCAAAATAATCTAATCCTACAAGTATTTTCTAAGCAATTGCTGGGTATTAAAAACGGTGAAATTGAACTGTATCAAAATATACAGTACAACAAATAGCCAGACAATCTCTACACTGCCGTTGAGACGAAAAGTGAACTAATTGAGAGTCTATTCCCAGAAAAATTTAATTTTTTTTAAAACATAATTGCCTCTGTAATCGCGCTGGTTTTGTAGCAGTTTTGTTTTCGGTAAACATTCCCGAACAGACAGGAATATTTGTGGATCAATTGTCGACTGTTAAATACATATCCCGATGCATGTCGTGAATTGTGTTTATTGGTCGCACAAAGTCATTGGGAGTTGACACTTTCTAATGCAGGTTTGACATAAGGAGAAACAGTATTCGTCAACTGTTTAAAACAATTTTGACGACATACTATCCAAAACAATCATAATTTTTTAAGAGAAACTATATAACTTTCACGTTTGAAGACGTATTTCATAAAGTTTAACAAACACACAGATGTCCAAATCCAGATTTTACACCAGAGATGAATATGAAGCTTTAGTTTTAGCTGAAGGATTTTGCGTTTCAATTTCAAATTTGCCACTTAGTTATTATGATATGCCGTCACTTGATAGTTGGGCCACCGACTTAGTTAACACTGGTTTGCAACGTATAAAACAGAGCAATGACGCTGTCTTAGGTACAATTACTGCGAATAATGAACCATTACTGACGGCTGGAAAAAAAAGCTCCCCATTGATGCTGAACAAGCCTATACAGTTGTCGATGAAAACAAAGCAGTAAACATTCCAACTGAATTTTTAAATTCCCTGGATACACCAGGAATGCGAGTACACGATTTCCGGTTGAAAATTGGCTCAACAATTTATTTTTTTTTTCGCGATTTAAACCCACCTAAATTACGCAACGGTACACGTTTCTTCATCAAAAGTCAACAATCTTGACGGGAAAGTTTAAAGGAGAAATGTTTGTGCTGCCACGTAATCCATTAATAGCGTCATAATTTCCAAACACATTTGAAAGGCTTCAATTTTTGATTCGTTTAGCTTTTGCAAAGACCATAAATAGATCTCAAGAACAAACGATGTCTTCCTTCGGTTTGGACTTAAAACATAAATATTTTTCTCATGGGCAACCATATATCGCCTACTCACAAGTGGAAAGTTATCATATTTTTCGTATTAGCAAAAGACTGGTTAAGCAAGAACATTGTGCACAACTTAGTGCTTAGACAGTTTTCAGTTTTCAAACAATAGAACGATAGTTCGAAGTCAATGTTATCTACTTCATTGAAAAAATTTAATTTTTATATGCTTTTAATTTAGTTAGTGTATTTTGTAAAAAAGTTATTTATTACAAACTATAGAGAAAGCAGAGGTGAATAAAATGCAGTGTAGAATCTAAAAGTGTATGGTGGTTTACGCTTAGCTTCTACATTACGTTATTCTACAATCAGTTTCGATATTTAATATCACTTTCAAGTTATTTTTGCTTTTTTTTTTTTTTTTTGGCCAAAATCATGCTTACAAAATTTACTAAGCGTAAGTATAGTGCTTTTTCCATAGAAAATTTAGTTAGTACTTACTGAATTCAATAAGTACTTTCTTCAGCCTGCACTGTAAAAAAAAAAAAAAAAAAAAAATCCGAAACGTTACTGATTAAACATTTTCGATACTTGCTTGCAGTTCTGGCTAAGCTTTGGCTATGTTTGTATATCTGCTTATAGAAGTTCCTTAATAAATCAGTAAGGTGCTAAGCTTTTTTTTTATCCCTTCCTAAGTTTACACTAAAGTTCCAGAAACACGACTAGCTTCAAACGGGAAGATTTTTCGAATTTTTCAAGAGGCTTCCGAGATAATTTCAGGAAGATTATTAACTTTTATCGGAAAACTTTCCGGGTTTTGGCATGACATGTTACTGGAAGAAATTGACCACATCAGCTGCCCATAATTTTCCTGGAACATTTATGAATTGTTTTTACATTGAATCACGCCCATTATCAATCTCACATATTTTAAAATCGGCTATACTATTTTAAGTTCTATCAAAAATATTTATTTGATTCTATCAAAATAATGAGTAAAAGTTTATTTTAATCCAACTTTTTTGCCACAGCAACGCGTGGCTGGGTCAGCTAGTATATATATATATATATATATATATATATATATATATATATATATATATATATATATATATATATATATATATATATATATATATATATATATATATATGTGTGTGTGTGTGTGTGTGTGTGTGTGTGTGTGTATGTATATATACACACTGTAATTTATATACACAAAAAGAAAGCAGCACAAAATTAATCGATTGCTATGTATTAAAGAAAAATAAACTCTCAGAATAAAATTTAAAAATGCAAAAGACGCAAAAATAACTGAATAGTGTCTATAATACAAATCTTCTTAAGTCCCTTCGATCCTAGCATCAGATGCTGTTGCAGGATCTAGTGTCGACCACATGAAGCACATTTGGATTGAACGTTGAATTACTAAACATTAGTGATTCATAGTAGCTTTGAGCAGCGGTTTCTCTCATATTTTTGTTGTTTTATTGTAGTTCTGGCCGTAAATAGTCAAAAAATATTTTTAAAAAATAATTAAATCTTTAAAAAATGGATTAGAATACTGCTTTATTTATTTATTTATTTGTTTATTGGTTGCTTGCCATTTAGGATAATTTTGTGTCACGCCTGAAACATACATGATGCAAAATAAATTACTGTAGTAAAACTAGAGCGAAGTTAATGCTGCAAAATAAATATTACAAACAAATTCTTAAAACTTTTACTTTTATCATTATTAATATTGCAGAGAGTATTGCAATGCAAAAGGAGCACTTTCAACAATTTCAGAAAAGCATTTAAGAAGCAATTCCAAAATTATTCAAAATTTTTTTATAGTTAACAGAGTCACAGGCCTTGCCATCTGTGATTGTTTATAGCTAGATCAGCTAGAACCAATAGGTCAAACAACAGCATTTGAGCATCAGAAATAAAAATATAAAAACGTAAAAACGACAGAATAGGTAAAGATAAACCTCAGAATAGTACTTCCATGTTCAAGAAAAGAAATGAAAAATAAAATTCAAAATTTTGTCTTAATAATGCATACAGCCGTTTTAAATAATTCAGAATTTTTGAATGTGCACACTATAGCCATACAATGTGCCAACTCTTTTTTCGTAAAAAAGACTAAAAAGAGCTTAGGATGTACAGTACAGGCAAAAAACAAAAAAAAAATCATTAAATGTGGGTGATAATTAAAAATCTGACATGTGAACTTCTTGTTATGATTTTACATGGCATGCTCATCCTTGTGATGTGAGGTAACTGGCCAGTTACAATGTACTCCAGTCGTCTGGTCGATTGCCCTACATAATTAGCGTGAGCATTAGGGTCCATTTTTCAAGTCACACACCCTCTGACATTTTTCCTTTTACGTCAAAATAATTGTAAAAAAAGTTTAATATAATTTGAACAATGGCAACCAGTGTCTACTTGTGCCTGAAAGTGTGACCCATCTCCTGTATCAAAATCGTTCTGTCGAATAAAAAAAAAAGTCCGAAATTTCATGATAATAAAAGAGTTGCCCCTATTGGATCATATGTACCACAAAACTATTAATCCAAATTTATAAAAAAAAAAAATAGACGTCCAACAAAAGGCTGAAAATTTATAATTTTCTTCGAAAAATCGAATTTTTCTCTTTATCTTTTAAAAAAATACACATACATTTAAATAAAATATGAAGTTCAAAACTTATTAGCGAACACATTTTTTTCGATTCGGTTTAGTACATAGTGCTGATTCACATTTTCAGGCGCAAGCCGGGGCTATCGTTGTTCAAATTAAACAAAACTTTTTTTTACAACTGTTTTGACCGAAAAGTTAAAAATATAAGAGGACGTGCAACTAAAAAATATCGACTTTCCTTTTTTTTCGGGACACCTTAGTGAGCATGCCAAGTAAAATCATGACAAGAAGTTTGCATGTCACTTTTTTAAATGCCAACTGATTTTTTTACTGGCAATACACTGTAAAAACGATTCAGAAACGTTCCTGAAAAGTAATGGGCAGCTGATGTGCCCAATTTCTTCCAGTAACATATCTTGGAAAAACCAGTAACGCTTTCCGCTAAAAGTCAGTAACCTTTCTGAAATTAACCTCGAAACTATATGAAGACGTGCGAAATCTGCCCTGTTAAAGCCAGTCATGTCTCTAGAACCTTCTAGAAAAAATTAAGTAGGCTCAATATAATTGATTAGAACCTTCCTACTTTACCAAGGCCCCATAAATATCAGAGCGACCACGGCTAAAGCTATGCAAGAAGGAACCAAGCATACCTATTGCCTGCAATTCCCGCCTTGCAAAGCTGTAGCTATCCATTGACATTTTCGCTCTCATTTGGAGCTTAATCAGACTGGACAGACAGTAAGCAACTTTACGCCGATACACTTTAATAAACACGCTCATTGAATCTTTAAACTGGTAGCTAAAAATATTTTCCACAACAGTGACAAGTCTGCACGCGTGCAACTTGTAGCGATCCAGGAAGCGTTTTTGTGATGATACTTGTTTTTACGGGGAAATAGGTGAAAACGTGTGAAATCCCGAGACGTTCCACGGAAATAGCCAGTAACGTTTCGGAATTTTTTTACAGTGTAATGCTAGTTCGACATCGACTACAACAAACATAATTTTCGTCGTCAGCATTGTTCACATTTCAATGGTTCTACAAAGTTTAATTAACGGGCCCCTTTATTTGATAATAATCTAATCTTTGGTTTTACTTACTTGCGCCATCATTGAAAATTACTTCCTGTAAAAAACCACGTATTTGTTTATTTCTCAATAAGCTTATTGAAGTAAATAAATTCTCGATTTTAGTATGATATTCATAGAAAACGTTTTTGACACTGAAGTATTTTGTTTGTCATTCGTTGTGAAGTCAGATAAACTAGTTTTTTGTAAAAGTCGTGGGTCAGCAACCTTCAGAATTTAAAAGCCATTTTTGCATATATGGTAAATTATTTTTTATAAAGAGCTATATTTAGTACATGCGTCATTTATATTTTTAGAAAAAAACGAACATTTATCTGCTTCAAATTCTAGATTTGGTAATTATTCAAAAGTTTCCAAATTCATGCAACTTTGGAGGCATTAGTCAAAACGCGTTCTGAGCTACGCTTCTAAAATGGTCACGTATGAAAACAATTGTTAATAACGGTTACTGTCTTTCAAAGTCAGTCCGGCAAACTTTGCGCCACCTCATATTTTTTAGTTAAGTGGCTTAAAAAAAGGAAAAAAAATAAAACGAAAGTCCCTGTGGGGTGCGTGCTTACTGTCGAAGTCAAAAAATACGAATTCTGCTTTTAATGATCTTAAAATATACTATATGACATAAAAATATGAGGCGTCTTAAAAATACTCTAAATGATTATAACTGATTTTTTTTTTAATTCGCTTGATTTCGTGGTTTAAAAGTACATTCACGCGATTAGCATGGGACAAATATATCTATAAAACTTGCTTGGCATTCGCAATACAGCTCATTTTTCAGTAGTTTTAACCCACTAACGAGCCAGAATTTTGGTTCTTTTAGACCACAGGCAGCTGGTAAGGCGCAGGTTGTCGACTCCTTGTCTAAACAAAAGCTGCTTTTTTATGACTCCTACTTAACATTAAAGTTTCAAGATCTATTAAACATCATCTACCTTTTGTACGATAAGAGAAAAATGACTGAAAATAATTTTACAGCATTTTTCATTCTCCAAGGTGGCTAATGCATACGTATATTTCGTCATTTTTTGCCAAGCGAAGAATTCTTCAGGCGAGTCAATTTTATGGTCAAAAGGGGGTGTTCAAAAATGATGACAGTTGACATGAAATTGTGAGTTTGTGACAAGGGAAGGAAGATGGTAACAGAAATTATGACATCATTCATTTCTTAAAACGATATGCTTTGCATTATGGCGTAACATATGAGAAGCAGAGATAAGGGATAAGCTGAAGTCTGACACTTTGCGACGAAAATGGGAGGGAGTCAAACATAATGAAAATATGTTTGACATCATTCATGGACCGGTCCATGAGTGGGATTATTAATTGTTTGAAAAGGGCAATATTGCAGCTACTTTTTTAAATGTTATATAACAACTTTAGATCCAAAAGTATGGCTCTACTAAGTCGCAAGTTGCCAACCCGTAGTCTATTTCAACAGACGTATTTTGTTATCACACTGAAAAAATTCTGAAACGTTACTGAGTATTTCCGTGTAACGTTTCGGGATTTCTATAGTTTTTATCCACTTTCTGGAAAAAATCAAGTATACTTGTCAAAAAGTTTCCTGAATTGCTACAAGACGCACGAATGCAGACTTCTCACTGTTGTAAAAAATATTTTAAGCTCCCAGTTTAAAGATAACCTGAACGTATTTATAAAGTGTATCCTCTTCAGTTCGATCGCGCTCTGGCCAAACTGATAAGGCGTCCAAAGGGAGCAAATCAGTCTACGGACTACGTAGCTTTGCAAGTCAGTAAAATTCTTGATACTTACTTGCAAGTCTGTCTTAGCTTTGGCCATGTTTTGCAGTATTGCTTTTGGAGTTCTTCGAAACGCAGTAAGGTGTTAAACTATTATAGTATATCCACCTAAGTTTATTCTAAGATTCCAGAGATACGACTGGATTTTAACGGGAAGAGTTCTGAATATTTTAGGAAACTTCTAGGATAATTTCAGTAAGGTTACTGAATTTAAGCGGAAAAGGTTCCTGGTTTTTGTAAGATATGTTACTGGAAGAAATTGGGCACATCAGCTGCCCATTATTTTCCAGGAACGTTTCTGAATCGTTTTTATAGTCCATGTCATTCTGTGGATGCCAGAGAATTTTGTCAAAGAAATTAAAGTTTTCCAAAGCGAACGTTGTTTTAAGATGATTCACACTTAACCCATTAAGCGCCGCTATATGAACCACATTGAAAATACTTAAGTTTTCATGTGTTTTGATATTCAATATACATCTCTAATCATATATAGCTGAAATTTCGCAAAAATATTTATTAGGTTAGGATATATAGTATGGTCCCAAAATGGGAGACTTGGCGTTTAATGGGGACAACATACATATCCCTGCCACTGTGTTGATACCTGAATAATTTCTGACTAAATCCAATTAGAAAGCCCTAAAATCGTTTTTATGTAATTAATATGGCTAGGTATTGGTACTTTATGTACATATCTAACATATTCAAGCTTTAAAATGTAGAACTTTTAAGTTTTCATGACATTCAAACACTGTAAAAAAATTCCGAAACGTTACTGGTTACTTCCGTGGAACGTTTCGTGATTTCAGAGGTTTTCACCTATTTCCCCAAAAAATCAAGTATCTTCGCAAAAAAGTTTCCTGAATTCCTAAAAGATGCACGAATGCAGACTTTGCACTGGTGTGAAAAATATTTTTTGCTACCAGTTTAAATATTGACGGAGCGTGTTTATAAAGTGTATCGGCTTTAGATTGTTTAGGGCCCTTCCGGATTGACTAAGTTTCCAATGGGAGCAAATAAGTCACTGGATAGCTACAGCTTTGCGAGCAGGAATTGCAGGCAAGAAACTTTCTTGCAATTTTCGCGTAGCTTGGCCGTGGTTGCTCTAATATTTCTGGAGCTTTCTTGGTAAATCAGAAAGGTTCTAATCGAATAAATTAAACCTATTTAATTTTTCTAGATAGTTCACGACTGGCTTTAATAAGGGAGATTTCTTAACCCATATTGTACCACATTATGAAAAATTTAATATTTTTGAAAAAAACTACTTTACAGACTAAGGAGACCTCAGTAATACACATAAAACATTAAACATTACCAAATATGTATTCGTTTCCATTTTACAAGCTGTCCTATATATAGGACGATGGTACAATCCACTACTGTATACTTGGTCTTTCAGTCAAGCTTTATGTTACGTGTGAAATGGAAAACAACACTCTACGCAAATTCCTAAATAATATTTTTCGTGAACTGCCACTGTTTTTCTTAGTACAATGCTTCAACTTATTGTGTTTTTTTCAGTTCAAAGTTTTTACTAAAACGTTTTCAGTCTGCAGCTTCAAAAGGCTCTTCTGTATGGTTCGAGTCTTGTTTTGATGGACAGACAGTTGCTTTTCAGCAATGTTTATAGGTACACACAAACCCATGTAAACAATAGTAACTTCTCTACAGGTTTCAATGCGTATTAAGGCTTCCTTTGAAGCAAACAGCTTCGACATTTTCCAAGCAGCATCCAGTACTGCTTCAAAGGCATCTCGAAATTATGGTCGGTCGTTACCTTTTTGTATTACAGATAGATGCATAATATTTCTATATGATTTTCATATAAGTCCACATCATTTTTACACTAGTACAAAATGAAATATTTTTCCTTTTTGTTTCAATTCTTCATTATTCTGTGTGTGTGTGTGTGTTTTTTTTTTTTTTTTGAAAAACTTTATATCTTCGAAATTGCTGGTAAGTGATACTTCTTAGCCATCATTTCAACGAACAGCTGTAATCTTGTGCTTCATGTGAAATTTACTATCGGATGTTAAAATCCCATAATTTTCAAGATGTTGAATGGTTCTAAGGGACATTTTCTCATTCCAATTTTCCTTACTGTTTCCGTTTCAAATAGTTGTTTGTTTCTGAGTTGAACAAAAATATTATAAGACAAAAAAATGTATGTTTTGTGCCCTGTTGGAGTTTTAATAATGGACAGCAAATTATCAACAACTGTATTATTTACTAACTGTGTTACTTGAGTGTAATTCTTTTCATTTTTCATCTTTTTAGCTGTGTTATGACAGTTGAAACAATCTTTTGAATTGGACATCTTTTTTGTGCTCTTTGATATAGAATAAAATGGAAAGGGGTAACCCCACCAAAAGAGTTGACAATCGAGAGCTTACTACCAAACTTCATGATCTTCCCATTTTTGTAAATTTTTCATCTCTAATTTTCAAAATAAAGGGCAATTATTTCAACAGTGGTTGAATGCTCAGAAAACACACCAATTTTTTGAAAAGCTTCATTCAAAAAATTATAAGTTAATCGAACTTTACAGTAGCTATTTAAATCAATAGTAGAGTTATCGTCAAGTTGTAAAAAAAAGCTTGATATGAAAAAACTGGTTTCATGACATAGTTTGACGAACAAAAGTTGTTCCTTTATCGGGAGCATCTTCCCCATTTCACTAGGTATTATATTATAACATCCGCTACATAACATTATGCCCAAAAAGTGTTTCAATTTTGATGTTTGAAAACAAAAATCGTTGTTAGTCTTTTGCCAGGGTTACTTAATACTACTTTCCTTTGCTGCTTTCATCATATTTTCGACCACACTCTCGAAAAGTTTCACGAGTGTTTTCCTGAAATTATGTCCAACAATATCTTCTGATATCTGCTGACGATTTTCATTTGAAAGTGATTCATAAAGTTATGCGAACTCCGGTACACACTTAGGCCGTTTTTATTTGATATATTCATTTCTTCATTAGTATTGATTCCTTTTGAAATGTTTATTGCTCAAGGAGTCTAGAAGTTTTTCGTCAAAACCAGCGTAACTTTACAGAATGATAGAATTGTTTTCACGAATTTCTCGATCATCAGTGACTATATCTGGATCAGATGGCAATATTTTCAAGTCAAGGTCACTCTCATTGGTTCATCCTCCTATGACATTACATATTCCATAGCTAGTTCAGTTGTTAATAATTTCTTATTCAATATGCCACATGCACTCTTTCTTTAATTTATTTGCTTCTGAGATCAGCGTTCATACTGTGAACAGCAAATATTTTTAGTCAATTTAGAAGGAAGCATCACAGCGTATTAAGCGCGGATGATAAATTAGTCAACAAAAAACTCCCTAGGACCCCAAAAAACCTGCTCTTTCAACTCTTGTTGTGAGAAAACTTCATAGTATTGAGTTTTGAAAGAGAGCAATCAAGTTTTCCACTCCATTTTCCAACGGCTAAGCTACTTTTGCATAGAGCGCGCATAGCAGGGGATTTTACCATCGTCCTATTTATAGGACGGCTATTAAAACCTTCATAAAACCTATTTAAATATAGTTTTATCTTTGCAAATTTTACTCAGTACTAATGTATATGATTAGTAATTATAAAATTGAAAGAGAATATTGGCATATTTTCTACACAATTATTTTAATTAATTATTAGATTATTCATTATAAAACTGCAAAAAATTGTCAAATTCAAAAATAAAAATAAAATAAAAATATTTATAATTGAACTCTAAAATTTTGTCTACAGTACTTATCAAACGTAGAGTTCATAAAAATACCAAATTAGAAACTAAAAACGTGATAACCATTGCCAAAATGCAATAAAAATGATCTGTCCTATATACAGGACGATAGTAAAATATGGGTTAATATTTCAGAAAGGTTACTGACTTTTATCAGAAAACATTCCTGGTTTATGTAAAATATGTTACTGACTGAAATTGGGCACATCAGCTGCCTATTATTTTCCAGGAACGTTTCTGAATCGTTTTTACAGTGAAGCTATACATTTTGGGCCCCCTTGCAACAAAAGCTGTGGAGGCCAGCCCCATAGGCTAGCAGTCTATATTTGCAACATTAATAAGTATTAGTATGTTAGTTATTTTAATTTCTGGAGCCGTTGGGGCCCTTAAGAACGTCTCCCCCCCTCCCTCTGCCCGTACATCACTCCGTGTCGGGTTTTCATTCTTGTTTCATTCCTTCTTCTTATACATTTTTGTACAAAACGGAACTTTTCCCACACATTTTACTACCTTTTAGCAAAAAGCCTTAGGATTTTCATACACAAAAAGAGAAGAGGTAGCTTTTTTCTATTAAACATGTAGGGGGATCGAGCAATGGTAAATGACAGTGACATGAAGCACTACATAAAATGTATCTTATAAAATGGAACTAAGATATTTTTGGGCTCCCTGATGGTGTAATTGTGTTATTATAGGCAAGGGTTTTTTTGCAGTCAACATTTCGGTTGCTTCACAACATGTTTGATGACATGATTTATGCATCATCATAATGTTTTTAGAGATAAATGTGTAGCATGCTTCGCATTGAGGAATTATCAACGGTCATAGTTTCTCCGATTTCATCCAACAAATTACGATAAATGGTAAAAATGTAGAGTGAGACAGTTATCGCATTATCTGTGATCTAAACGAGTTCGATTAAAAGTTTTTTTTCACAACTATCTGAAAAGAATTTGGCGATTCACAAACAAGTGATACTGCACTCATCTTCTTGTTTTAAACTAAAATATATTGTTTTAATAATGTTTGAAGCTCGTAGCAAAGTCAAAAAATCTTACTACATTTTTGATTTAAAAAAAAAAAAAAGGTGAAGAAATTTCTCTATTGAAATTCAACCTCCCTAATTGAAGGGGGGGGGGGGCGCCCTCAAGGGGGAGGGGAGCATGGAGCTGACTGAGATACAAAATATTTTTATGGAGGGGGGAGGAATGGTTTTAAAGGGAATTAGAACTCCTTTTACGGAAATCTCTTTCGTGATCTGTAGAAATTCAGAGAGATGCGTCATCCTCCTTAGGGAGGATTAGCACCCCTGTTTTTTCAGAACTTTCTTCTAAACGAATGGAATGTCACTTGTTTTGATAAAAGCACCTGCTCTTGACTTTGAACAACAAAAGTATTTACAAAAAGAAACTACAAAGGGGGCTGTGGGAAAAAAGGGGAGAGTTCATTCATGCAAAATGGGTGAAGACGATTTCTACTGGCCATGACTTGCTCTGCTAATCAGAACACGCCAAGTCTCCCATTTTGGGACTTCAGTAAATCAAGCCCTCTAAAACTCCTTTAAATTATTTTTCTTGACCCCTGTTTGTTGTGATTTGAAAAAAGGTCTATTGAGCTTCATATTCCATGTTCCTAATTTCCTGCATTTGCATTTCTTATTTTTAGGGAATTTTTTCCCCGTGTAATGCAAAAACAAGAAATTTTTGCAAAATTAAAAACATTTTAAAAAAAGAATTTACATTCCAAACCTTTTTGAAAAAATTAATAGTAAAGTTTGGTTTTCTATCATTCATTTTAAAAAAATTCAAACTGATATATTAATTACTTGATGAAGAAAAAAATTTTAATTGATGGTTCCCAAAATGGGAGACTTGGCGCTTAATGAATGTTTAACCTTTGTAACTCGTAATATTTTCCCCATCTTATTTCTACCTTTGCTGGTGTGAAAGAAATACTACTTAAAACGAAACTCAAAATATAATTAAGATGATACTTAACGTTTTTTTTTTTTTTTTAAACGTGCACTTTTGTCTCTCAAATTATATGTACCACGTAAATAAGCAATTCGAAGAATATCTTTTCTAATTAAAAGCATATAGTTTTAATGCATTCTGTTTATTACTTATCAGTATATTTTCTGCAAAGCGGAGCTATTAACAGATACTACTACACTGTAAAAACGATTCAGAAACGTTCCTGGAAAATAATAGGCAGCGGATGTGCCCAATTTCAACCAGTAACATATCTTACAAAAACCAGGAACGTTTTCTGATAAAAGTCAGAAACCGTCCTGAAATACTGGGAAATCTTCCCTGCTAAAGCCAGTCGTGAACCTTTTACAAAATTTGAATAGGTTTAATGTATTTGATTAGAATCTGCCAGGTTTACCAAGAAATCTCCAGAAGCATTAGCGCAATCATGGCCAAAGCTACGCGAATAATTGCAAGCATAGATCCAAACATATTCCTTGCCTGCAATTCCTGCCTCGCAAAGCTGCAGCTATCCAGTAACTTATTTTCTCTCATAGGGAGCTTAGTCAATCGAGACGGGCCGTAATTAAAATAAAGCCGATTCACGTAATAAACACGCTCAGTCAACCTTTAAACTAGTAGCAAAAACATTTTTTCACACCAGTGAAAAGTCTGCATTCGTGCATCTTTTAGCAATTCAGGAAACTTTTTTTCGAAGATACTTGATTTTGCGGTGAAATAGGTAAAAACCTCTGAAATCCCGAAACGTTCCACGAAAATAACCAGTAACGTTTTGGAATTTTTTTACAGTGTATCGCAGTAATTTCTTTAAGCGTCTTAAAGTGCATATCATTCTCTTCCCGGGAAATCTTCCTCCACGAATATTTTTACACGTATATGATAAATAATTAATTAGCTGCATAAACTACTGCAATTGAAATAATGAAAGAGATTCTGTAGTTTTCAAATCTAAATCGTCCATTTTTTACTCGGACTAAGTGCCTTTAAAGACACTTTCAAGCTAATATGGGATGGGAAAATTAAATGACTACTGACATCGTTCTATTAATGAATATGAAATAATAAAAGTGCTTAAAACACTTTACTAAAGGTTTAATGTTTTTATACACCTGAAAATGAAAATTTTCAAACAATTACATTGAGCTACTGAATTACATTCGCTTACTGAATTACATTCGCTTTCGTTTTTTTTTTTTTTTTTTTTTTTTTTTTGCGTTATATGCTTCTGAAAATACTACGCATAACAGGTATATAGACCTCTCAACTTAAAACGTAAGCAATACTAACATTTATTTATTTTTATGCAAAAATGTATGTTTTATTTACCGTTTGGGCACACTGCGGCACGAGCTCAGAACCCCTTGTCGTAATTGGTCCAAAATTTAAAATGTTTCCTTAAAGTTCTTTTTATCTGTTAAATGAAAAAAATTCTTGAAATTTTAAAAGTACTCCGATGCATTGATCACAGTGGGGTTATTTTAAGAGTGTAACACGAAAAATAAATAATTGAATGTCGGACAAGAAAACTAATTTGATTTTTAGTTATTGCATGAAAGGTGTGTTCTTTTACTACTATTGTATAAAAATACAGGGTGTTTCAAAATGAATAGCAGGGTTTTAACATGTTATAATATTTATTACACCAAACTTACAGCCAAAAGTGATATATCAAATGAAAGAGAAACTCAAACAGTTTTACATAATATCTTACAAGTGTTCAATGTGAGCACCATTCGTCACTCGGCACACGTCAAGACGATATGCGAGTTCTTCCCAAACTTTGATGAGTGTCGCATTAGTAATTGCTGCAACAGCTGTTTCAATCCTGTTACTTAATTCGGGAAGTTCGACTGGCAGTGGAGGCATATTCACACGGTCCTTAATAAACCCCCAAAGATAGAAATCACACGGCGTTAGGTCGGGTGACCGTGGAGGCCATGGGAAACAAGCCCTGTCATTAGGCCCCTTACGGCCCCAGCGGTCGGGTACAGTTAGGGTAAGTCAATAGCGTACCTCATTATGCCAGTGAGGCGGCGCACCATCTTGCTGAAAGATGAAGTTTTCTGTAAAACACAAAACGCTTTCTGTTCTTTAGTCGCCATCTTTGCTACAAGCGCTTTCTAGCGGATTGCAGCAGAAACATTTTACGCGCATGCGCACTGGTGCCAACAAACAAAAAACTGTTTGAGTTTCTCTTTCATTTGATATATCACTTGTGGCTGTAAGTTTGGTGTAATAAATATTATAACATGTTAAAACCCCGCTATTCATTTTGAAACACCCTGTATAATAAATCTAGATTTTGGACATTCTTAAGAGCACAAGGACTCTACTTGTAAATTTGATTCTGATACCAACAATATTGAATAATTCTAGACATTTAATTGTTAATTTTTATGCTGTTTCAAGTGAAATTTCAAATAAACGTCCCCTTGTTGAATATAAATAACACAACAATTGAAATTAATTTTAAGTTCCACCACAATTGAAAGTATGTGTATAATATTTGAAAGAAGGTATTAAAAGTTTTTTGCAGAAGATAATACTACTAAATCGGAAATGCTTGCAAGTTTTAGTGACCTTAGTGTGAACCAAAAGAAATAGTGGCAAGGTATCCAACTGTTTGAAGTAAAAGTTACTAGAAAAAATTTTAGTATGAGAACGTACAGTGCGTTGCATCTTCCATCACCGTTGGGCAAGAAATATGAATTATAAAATCATTTTTAATGTCATAACATGTTTCACGAACCTTCATGTTGTGCGCTTTTATTAGTTTAATTAGTTACTTTTATAATCTATTCGTAACTGTTTTCCCATAATTGTTTTCGATTTTGATTAGTTGTTTTGTTTATTTAGATAATTAATGTTTTGGGAAACGCATTTATTAAGGTTTCCAATATTGCAATAGAGAAAATATCATCTAATTTATTCCATTTTAAATAACAATCCATACCCTCTCACCTTTTGACCACTTTTTAAGGCAAAAGTGTTTTACCCTTTACGAGATAGCTTTAACCTTGGCCATCTCTTCATTGTTACTCTCCTTCGCGTCATCAACCCCCCAAGGACCTATTTTACGATACATCTTCTTCGCAGAGAATCCTTTTTAAAATTGCTTTTCTAGCTCAGTAAATTTAGGCTTGGCATCACGAAAGAAAGATCATATAAGGGGTGACGGTTTTGGATCGGGGCCTTCTCAACAAAGTGTCAAGATTAGCCATAACTGGATCGCTCCTTGGCACCTAAAACAGGTTCATATTAACTCTACGTTTTGCCACTGCGGAAACAGCCATCTGTCACCGCTTTCTTCTATTTTCCTATTCCTATTCCTATTCAGAGTCATAACTGACGACAACTGTATTTATGTCGAGGACTGCATACTAAGTGCCTTGTCTCCATTATTTTATATACCGATGGATGGTAGCACCATCACCGGATCGAACAGTTAATGAGAATTTAGAACTAGTCCAAGAGCTAATAGCTACCTGGTGCTAGCACCCCCAGAGGTACCGTTTCACTTGGAGGACATTGAGACCACGAGCATATTTAACGTCGCCCAGTCCCCTTTAATGACGACGGTGGGTCTTCGACCATCGAGGTTCGAACCCAGGACCCTCCGGCCCCGAATCCGACACTCTACCGATCGGGATACCACGGCCCATTCTTCTATTTTGAAGATGATTTTGCTTTTTTCTACTTGGAGAGAACTGATGCCATCTTCAGCTGAAAAATCAAAGCTTTCGATGGATACATAATATTAATGTGTGCACGTATTTTTTCACCCCCTTTTTAGAGGATTAATGTGAAAATTGTGTTTGAACGCCCCGCTATGAGGGGTTTTGCCCTCCGTGACGGAACGAAAACTACCCTATGTGTTATTCTGATGAATAAGCTATATCATTGTAAAGTTTTATTAATCCATTCAGTAGTTTTTGCGTAAAAGAGTGACGACATCCGTGCCGGTCCGTAAAGTTTATGTAACAGTTTAAAAAGAATGCAACAAACAATGGAGATATTTTACTTCGATGGGTTCAAACTATGATGACATAGTTAATTTTCTTACATGATACTTGAAGCAGTTTTTTTTCTGTAATATTGTCCACAGTACGTCGACTTGACTTTCAAAAAGTTTTACTCAAGCTGGAAATATCCAAACAGAAAATATATTGCTATTATCTCGCTGTTTTCCCTGTCTCACTGTACCCACTTCTACCTTACTTAACTATACTCTACAATTACTAATGCTCAAAATGAAATTCATTGCATGCGCACAAGTCGATTGCAAGATAATCCATTATTTGCACTGTAAAAAAATTCCAAAACGTTACTGGCTATTTCCGTGGAACGTCTCGGGATTTCACACGTTTTTACCTAGTTCCCCGTAAAACCAAATATCATCACAAAAAAGTTTCCTGAATCGCTACAAGTTGCACGCGTGCAGACTTGTCACTGTTGTGGAAACTATCTTTAGCAACCAGTTTAAAGATTCAATGAGCGTGTTTATTAAGTGTATCGGCCTAAAGTTGCTTTCGGTCTGTCCAGAGTGACTAAGCTCCCAATGAGAGCGAAAATGTCAATGGATTGTTACAGCTTTGCAAGGCGGGAATTGCAGGCAAGAGATATGCTTGGTTCCTTCTTGCATAGCTTTAGCCGTGGTCTCTCTAATATTTATGGAGCCTTCTTGGTAAAGTAGGAAGGTTCTAATCAGTTATACTGAACCTACTTAATTTTTCTAGAAGGTTCTAGAGATATGACTGGCTTTGACAGGGCAGATTTCGCACGTCTTCATAAAGTTTCAAGGTTAATTTCAGAAAGGTTACTGACCTTTAGCGGAAAGCGTTACTGGTTTTTCCAAGATATGTTACTAGAAGAAATTGGGCATATCAGCTGCCCATTATTTTTCAGGAACGTTTCTGAATCGTTTTTACAGTGTGGGCAGAAGAAAGTAATACTGGGCATTAATAAGATAGAAACTTTAATGCATTGTATCTATGTAACAGTTAATTATAATTAACATTTTGATAAAAAGAAATAAGCTTTAGATTCATAAGAAAGTTTCTGCTAAAACAACAAATTCAATAGACGAAAGAGTTTGAAAAACTATGTCTAAACAACGCATCAATGTCTCAATAATGATATCACCCATCCTTCGTCCCCCACATTTGGCCCCTTCCCAACTTTTATCCATTCTACAAAATGAAATCGTTTCTAAAGTAAAAGGGTTTCAATTGTGGGAAAGTTCAAAAGAATGCGAAACTTGGCTGAATGTGGTTTCAGCTAAGGCTCCTATATAAGGGGAGCTGACTTATCCGACATTTTGGTTCCAAAATTATCGGGCGAAAAAAATAAACATTTGTACAAAAGCCTCATTGCAGAAAACTGGTGTCCAAACTTTAGGTGTGTTGCCCGATTGATGTTTGATTATTTTATTCTGTGGATGAATACAATTTAATTAATACAAATTAAAAACAAATAAGGTATGAAAATGAGGTTTATTACCGTAAACATTTCCCGATACATTTTTGCTGAATTTGTAAACGAAGTTATCTTTCAAAATTTACCTAAAGTGACATTTTACTCAACTTATCATCAATTATTTTACGACTTAGCAACCAGCGAATATTATGACGTATTTAGAAATACTAGAAACGAGGTTGGATCCAATTCTGTCTTGGAACCAAAATGTCGGATAAGTCAGCCTGTCTTTTTCAAGGGGCTCTAGTTTCAGCTAAGACTGTATTGAATTACTTACAAAGCTACAGGGAACCATATCAGGGTAAAAGTCCATCTGGATTTTCATTCGAAATAGAATCCTAATATCAGTGCCCGGAGATTTATAATTTTTTACTCGCATCCCTGGCACTCTTTTTGGTCACGCATTTGAGTATGCCATTGAACAAAATACATCTAAACATACACGTCATACGAACGTACATACACGTCAAAATACATCTTGTATCCCAAAAGAAAAAAAAAAGCGAAGTAGATGTAGAAAAAATAAGAATTTTGTCTACATCTACTTCGCTTATATATTCGTTTTTCTAATTATAATTATTTGTTTTTGGTAACTGTCAAGTTATCTTGATAAATTATTATGATAGACTATTCGACCACAATTAATTGGGGAGCTTTAAGAAAACTAGATTCAAAGTATGAAGTTTAACTTAAATATTAAAGTTTGACTAATATTTAAAGGGACAAGGAAACTAAATAAGGAAAATCTCTTTTTTTAAAAAGCTCGAATTGAAAACAAGCGCTTTATGCACTTGTTTCAGATTCACGAGGAACCCCATTTTCAATAAAAAAACGAGCAGCCGGCGCTAAGAAGCAGTAGGAGGGAAGCTTTATTGCTGCTGCCTTTGATATTTGATCATATATTTATCGGTCATGTTTTTAAAACCTGAAAGGCAAATGCAAACATTACAGTAGTTGTGTTTCTTAAAGTCCCCATCAACCTAATTGGATGTGGCAACTTAACACAATCATTCTCATCTGCTACTATTGCCAATTATTTCAGGAAAAAATAAATTGATTAAGCATACAGCGTTTTCGTTTTAAAAAACTTATTTCCAACTCTGGAAATCCAACTTTGCAATCTATTTGACCTACATAATGGGTAACTCACTTTTTCGTTGTAAATCTAACTATAGCAAAATATTTTCTTTTTATTCAAACAAGGATATTATTACAACTTTTTCAAGCTAATTTGGCTGGTTAGAACATAATTCATTAGTAGAGTTTGTTTATGTTTATATGTTTAAGGTGTTATGTCCAAAAAAAAAAAAAAAACCTGAGTTTGGTTACAAGTGCGAGCTGATATTATATTTATTTCGCAGATTTACTGCAGTGATTGTTTATATACAGGGTGCTTCGTTTTTACCTGCATTACCTTTATTTTTCCAACCGTTAGTCCTAGATGTATACTTCCAACTGCAAAAATGTTCAAAATCAGAAAAGGAGTAAAGATATTGAAAGTTCGAAGTAAAAATAAAAATAGGTCAAAAATACAAAATTTAAACTTTTTATACGGGCTCCAGGTCCCCTAACTGATATTAAGGGAAGTAATCTGCATTGAAAAATAACTCCAACACGAACAGTTTGAAATTCGTACGACCAATATTCACCGAGATATGAAAAGCAGCGTTTTGTGACTTACACCACTTTTCACTCCCTCACCGTCAATAACACCTTTTGGTGGAACATACATGTATACTGCTGTACTAAGCGCAAAAGTCGTATCTGCATCTGAGTTCAAAGTGAGAAATTGCAGTTTAAAGTTCAGTGCCTCCTTGCATATGATACAAATGAAACTTTTCAGAATTTTTCAAAAAAATATTTCACATTCAAAAATGACCATTAAACATTGTATTAACAAGAGTTTAAAATTATACACTCTATAACAAAGTGGTACAGTCATAGAAAAAAAAAAAAAACGAAACACTCGAACGTATTCAAAGACTATTGACACTAGAGACACGTGTAAGGTGTCATTGTTTCAGGAATAAAAAGTTCTACATAATTGTGGTAAAAAATTGTTGTTAAGGGGTCGTCTTCATATTAAAACGAGCATCAACTTTAAATTTTTCAATGAGAACCCCCTTTTTTTATCAATCAGAATACTTTTTTAACTTTGTATGCAAAGTTTTGTTTAATTCGTTCCAGCCGTTACTTCAGAATCGAGTTTTGAAAATTTCCTCTCGTAATGTTAAAACGTATTTTGATATTTTTACTCATAACACAAAAACTAGATTAGGCACGGCAAAGATTGTTTTTTATATCAAAATATGAATCGACCCAATAATAAAAACATAATTTACAACACCTAAAATGTAATTTTAGTTTTTTTATGAATTATTTTAATATTTTTTGAAAAAAATATGATCTGAAACCATATTAAATTTTAACAGAGAAACAATTTAGAAGAGCTTTTACGTTGGAATCCAAAATTTGAGCTCAAAATATTCAGTAGTTTTTGCGCTATGCTTAAAAATTCATTTTTTCCTACTTTAGGGGACCGTATACTTTTTTAAAACAGAACTTATGAAAGTTAGTTTCTTCGTAAAAAAAAAGAAAAAAATTGTTCGATAAAATAAGCAAACAAATTATAACGTGATTTTTCTACATTAGAGTTATGTCCATGAAATTTTTAAATGCGTAAATTTATTCGCTGTCTCTGCAGAAGAACAACACAATATTGCAACCGTCAGTTTTTTGTGGATATCGTTCAGACGTCAATGTGTAAATAAAGCGAAAAACTACTTCATTGTCTAATTAAATAATATTTTATAGAACTTTTTAAATTAAAAGCTACACTTAAAATACTTCTGTTTTTTTTTTTTCCTTTCTGCGTTTAGCCATAGCTTTTGTGTGTGCATGTGTGTGTGTTTGTGTAGGCGCATGTGTGTGGGTGCGTCTGTGTATGTATGCATATGTGTGCGTGTTGTGTATGCAGTGCTGTGTGTGTGCGTGTTGTATATGCAGTGCTGTGTGTGTACGCGCGTGTGCGTGTAGGCGTTCGTGTGTGTGTGTGTACGCGCGTGTGCGTGTAGGCGTTCCTATGTGTGTGTAGGCGTTCGTATGTGTGTCTTTATGTAGGCGTGTATGTTTGTGTCTGTGCAGGCATGAGTGAGTGTATGTGCGTGTATGTGTATGTGTGTGTATGTATGCGTGTGTGTGTGTGTGTGTAGGATCTTGACGCAACCTGGAGACGGTTTTCGCCAGAGGAGCAGCATCGTGAGGCGGCCGGCCGACGATGGTGCTGCGGAGGGTGCTGGTGGGGAAATAAAATGATAGCACATCAAAACAATCAAATAAAAGCAATAAGCAATCGTGATTGCTCAAAAAAATTAACATGCACAACTTTTTCACAGAAACATACAACAAAACCTCATTGTCTTGCTAGCCATGTTGCAATAGACAGTGTAGAATTAATGGCTCTTCCCGGTGATAATCTACTAAAAGGAAAAATTATTGTATTGTCTAAATCGGGAAAAAGTACTCGAAAAATAGCCGACAGTGTGAACTTTCGCTTTTAACAGTATCCAGATGGGTCAAAAAGTAATATTTGCTCTTAGATAAGTTTACTGGTTTTAGGAATTATTTTATATATATATATTTTTTTTGTATAGTGTTTTCAATGTGTTAAGATGTAGGAGAGGAAATCTCAGTCGCATTAGCGGGCCGCGTGCTTTGAGCTGTATTCTGCACAAAAGTAATAGTTGTGGCTAATTGTGAACTTTTTTTTTTCTTTGACTTCGTCAAAGATTTAACAAAACATTAATTTGCGTGTTAGATTAAGTTGAGTTTTTGTCTATTCTTAATTATTATTTAAATACTATTTTTCTATTTACATTCTCGGCCATTGCCGTGCATTTCACATTAAATCATTCTCGCATGACAAAGATAAAATTTTAATTATTTTCTTCTCTTTTGAACAACATGAAAAAATATCGTCAAAGAAACAAAATGAAAAAATTTATTGCTATCAACCAATGGGTGCCTCTTTTATTATAAATAAATGTTTTTCAGAATCCAGTATCTGAATATTCGGCTCCAACTTTATGACACTGGAACTAATTCTACGTTCTGCTCTTATTCTCTGAACACACAAGGGGCCGCCACATGGACCAACGTCACTACGATACAATTGAGGTTTGGTTATCCCATTCGCTGGCTGCTGTGGGTCCTAATACTGAGCACAGCAGCCCTGAACTAGATTTAACCGAAGAATGAAGCAGGTGTCATGTCATTGAAGCTGAGTGTGCCTAAAAACTGGTGGATGAAGAAAATTTATCTCACCAGTGAGATGCCGTAAACATACAGCAGATAAATTTACTTTACCTACCAGTTTATTCACACTCTCAGTTTCAATGAGGTGACTTCTGCATCCCGCCAGATTTGTTTCGATTCCAATCTGCGAAATCTCCAGCGAGGACGAAATTGTAGCCTCCGGATGGATCAACCCGACTGTCGGGTATGCTGCGTGTTGTATTGCAATAGGTGCGCCAGCCGAATGTCTGATACTATAGAAAATGTTAGATTGTAGGTATATAGTACGCGAAACAAAATCAAATAATGCTAAGTTTTGTTTGTAATGTTACAATATCGGAGAAATGACAAGAAGTCAGATTTCGGTTCACCTTGGTTTAAGCTAAAATAACTTTTGTCTTTTTAAATTACGGGTTGGACCATCTCGAATCTTGTTGCTAGAAACAGCATTGGGAAAATACTTTTCCAAATTGCTTTTAAGAGCCCTTACATGTTTAACTAAAACCGCCGATTGTGTTTTGCCTTTTTAATAATACCACGCATTATGATCTTTCGCAAAAATTAGGATTTGAAACAAATTCTCTTTTTTTGATTACAAAAAAGCCTCTAGAACAATCGACAGTCTCTGTGTTTCTTTACTGGGTTAATTCAAATAACCAAATTTTTCCCAAATAAAGTTCGAGTATGAACGGTTTGCTCATTAACGGGTATTTATATTCTCCTGTTTCTGTTTTGTTTTTTAGATTGATACTTCGTTCATTTTATGTATTTAGAGCAAATTTTCACGGAATAAATGGACCTTGCTTCGCTCGAGTCTCCAATCTATTTAATGCTGCGCCTTCCCACGTAGTGCAGTACATTTTTTATATTTTTTTGTGCGATGACCTAAACTTCTGCCGATGTTCTGCGAAATTAAAAACGCGCAATTCCATTTTACACCAAAAGAATTTCTATTCATTCCAAAATAAACCTGTAACATAGGTGCAATGCATTTATCAAACATATTCACATTATGTTTCTAGGTATTAGGTTGGATATTTACATTTCTATGAGGTTAATTTGCTGAATGATTATATAAGGAATCCAATAGGTTCATACTAGAAAAGGCAAAAAGTTCCATTACTTTTAATTTTTCATTATTCGATTTACTAACAACGACCTATACGATGGACCAGCCAAAACCCATCCGTCTTTCTTAGGTTAATCCAGATAGACAAAAATCAGTAAATATTTTTACCTTTTTTTTACAAAAAAAAAAAAAAAAAAAGACCGTAAATCGCTTTTTGGTGCAACATAATCGGCTAAAAAGTATCGGATTACGGAAAAAAAGAGAACTTATAAAATCATGAATTGAGCTGGATAATCTCGATCTTTTCTTTGTTTTCATTCCGTTACTTGATAAGCCGTGACCTTGAAAGAAGCGTTTTCAATGTGGTGACGGCCCCTAAAACGTTTTTCGTTAATAACTCCTGTTCTACTGCACGGAATGCAGTGAAATTTCGTATCCTGACTGTATTTTGCGGTCTAAACATAATAATGTAGCAAAAGTTAGGGGTTCCCATTTGAAAATCAAGAGTTGATGCTCATTTTGCTTTGTATATGGTCCCTTATCAAAATTTTACCTACGTAGTTTTAAAGAAGACTTTAAACCAAGTCGGATGACACCTTTCTTTCCTTTCTAGCATGTATAATGGCCGAATAATTAAAAGTGTTTCGTTTTTTTTTTTCTATGACTGTACGTCGACGACATACTAAGACCTGTTTTGCTGCCGCTCCTCTTGCAATACACTGTAAAAACGATTCAGAAACGTTCCTGGACAATAATAGGCAGCTGATGTGCCCAATTTCTTCCGTTAACATATCTTGGAAAAACCAGGAACCTTTTCCGCTAAAAGTCAGTAACCTTTTTGAAATTAACCTAGAAACTTTCTGATAGAAGTGCGAAATCTCCCCTGTTAAAGTCAGTCACGTCTATAGAACCTTCTAGAATAATTGAGCAGGTTTAGTGTAATTAATTATAACCTTTCTGATTTATCAAGCAAGCTCCATAAAAATTAAAGCGACCACGGCCAAAGCTGTGCAAGAAGGAACCAAGCATATCTCTCGACCTGCAATTCCCGCCTTGCAAAGCTGTAGCTATCCATTGACTTTATCGCTATTACTGGGAGCTTAGTCAATCTGGACAGGCCGGAGGCGAACTTAAGACAATACACTTAATAAACACGCTCATTGAATCTTTAAACTGGTTGCTAAAAATATTTTCCACAACAGTGAAAAGTCTGCACGCGTGCAACATGTAGCGATTCAGGAAACTTTTTTGTGATAATACCTGTTTTTACGGGGAAATATGTGGAAACGTGTGAAATCCCGAGACGTTCCACGGAAATGACCAGTAACGTTTCGGAATTTTTTTACAGTGTACCCTCAGCTGGTTTCAGCAAGACAATGCAAGATAACATACGGCACGTGTTGCTATGAACTGTCTGCAAGCTTGTCAAACTCTTCCGTAGCCTGCCAGATCGCCAGATCTCTCTCCCATCGAGCGTGTCTGGAGTATGATGGTATGACGATTGCATCTGGCAAGAAATGTTGACAACCTCGTTTGACAATTGGAGCGAATTTGGCCGAAAATAACGCAGGATACCCTCCGGGAGCTTTATCGGTGTTTGCCACGCCGTGCTTCAGCTTGTATCCACTCTAGAGGCAGGTCAATACCTTATTGAACTTGTTACTGTAACTCTGACTTAAATTATTCAATTGTTTAATCATTTACTATTTTGTGCATTGTCTTCAAGTCCACCAATTTTCGTTCCAATCGGACCACTCCTTCTTGGTGCGCTGATTTTTTTTTTTTTTTTGTTATAGAGTGTATTTGTGCAAAGAGTGTGGTTTTTCAAACTGTTCGAGATTTTGTAGTGTGTTTTTTGTATCACGGCATAACATTTGTATTTATATTTGAATAGCAATGAAAAATATAAATATATTGTTTTGCTTACTTTGACAACCAGTCATTCTTCTGAAAGAGCGATAAATTCCAATCTCATCTTCTGTATGGTTCCTTAAAACTTAGAACTCGAATATCTCCTTGACTTTCGGTCGCACAAATATCAAGTTTTTTGCGTCGGTAGCAGTTTTCAATGAATATTATTTCTTTAAATATTAGTTAGGGAAAACTAGGGCCCATAAAAAAGTTAAATTTTGTATTTTTTGACTCACTTTTATTTTTGCTTCAAACTTTCAATATCCCAACTACTTATCTGATTTTGAAAATTTTTGCAATTGGAAGTATATATCTGGGGCTAACGGTTGTGAAAATAAAAATCTTGTAGGTGAAAACAGACCACTCTGTATATCCCTTATACTATGATAAGTTTTGTATGTTAACATACTTTTGAATATTAAAAATTAAGGTAATCTAAGTAAACTACAGTTATAATGTGTTTATATTGTTATAGCGATACTTGATCACAGAGATCCCGTAACCCTAAAACGAAGGGATCACGTATCTCTAATATGATATTTTTCAAAACATGTTCCATTTTAAAAAATCAGTGGCTCTTGACTAAAAATGTGTCTCAATTATTAATGGCTGTCTATACTTATAAATTACACTTCGTTACTTTTTTTTAGGAGTATGTAACAGCTAATATAAACTTTAGAATGATGCTTCCCTTAAAAAAAGTTTGCCTTGACACATTCGGATGATCATTTCTTGAGCTAAAACAAAATGGTTGAAAAATACTAAGCGCTTGTTCTTTGCTGTCAAAATCCTTTTGCATGATGAAATATATTCACAAAATTCATTTTTTTTTCTCACCAATACTTAGTGAGTATTATAGTTTTGTTTTTCTCTCTCCACCATACTAAGTACACCCACCCTTCTACCTAAAGATCTAAATATTCTGCATTGATTGAAATAAATAAAATTATATCGTAAATATGCATACTTAATTATGTTTTGTAGAATTAAAAAATAAAATTTATAAATACTATTAATATTATACATACAGGGTGTTTCAGTTAACTTTCAGAACTCCTAAGAGGGGTAAGGTCATCGTGACGACACGAAATCATATAGCAATGCGGGGTCGGAAATGATTTCTCGACCCAAGAATTTTGAGCTATGCTGGGCATATCCCAGACCGTTTGGAGTTGAATGCGCCGAAGATGTGAGGTGTGCATTGTAGCCGATGGAAAAAAAACTTCGAACACTAACTTTGAACCATGTAGCTTTTGCTTTTTTACGTGTATTATTGTTTTTTTACTTCCTTTTACAAAAAAGGAAGTATTGTATTCGCAAAAAAATTTTCACTCAAAAATCGACCTTAATTTCCGTTTTGCTCATCCCCGAATTTATGTGAAAATTTTTTTTTCGACTCGACCACATATGGATAAGTGCCTAAGAACGTATAGACACGCGAAATATCCATTTTGACGATTCCCGACTTAGTTACAGCGAGTTTTCTCGTGACGTATGTATGTACGTATGTATGTATGTGCTTATGCATGTTGCATAACTAAAGAACGGTATGTTCTAGAAAGTTGAAATTCACGACGTGGATTCCTAGTGGAGTCTAGTTGTGCACCTTCCCTTTTGGTTGTATTCGGATGTTCCTAAGGGGTCTTTTGTCCCTTTTTTGGGGAAAATCATTGTTAATTTCGATGCAAACTCAAATTGTGTTATAATTTGTTCGACACTTGGCGATATATCGATAGTCTTTTGGTCGCCAAGTTTTGCCGCACACTTGGCGACAAATTTTGCGATTTTTTTTAAATTTTTAAATCTGGTTTTAATTTGGCCACTGTTTGTGATATTTAGAGAGTAAACTATTGAATCACATTAAAATTACCAACCATGGGAAAATGACATTAAATTAAAGTAATGGATGTGCGTACGTATGTCACATAACTCAAGAACGGTATGTCCAAGAAAGTTTAAATTTGGTACATAGACTCCTAATGGGGTCTAGTTGTGCAACTCCCGATTTAGTTGCATTTGGGTGTTTGTAAGGAGGTCTTTTGCGCCTTTACGGGGGGAATCATTGTTAATTTCGATTTTAACTCAAGTGGTGTTATAATTTGGCGGTACTTGGCGATATATCGCCAGTCTTTTGGTCGCCAAGTTTTGTCGTCAACTTGGCGACAAATTCAGCGATTTTTGTTTTTTTTAAATTTGGTTTTATTTTGACCACTATTGAGGATATTTAGAGAATTAACCATTGAATCACATTACATTTTTTTTAAAAAATCTGGTTTCAATTTGGCCACTATTGGTGATATTTAGAGAGTAAACTAATGAATCACATTAAAATAGCCAATAATGGGAAAATGACATTAAATTGGAGTAAAAGGAAGTCATGTGAGGCACACACCAGCTCGGTTTTGTTTTTATATTGACGGCCTTTTTTCGTTATGGTGCTTCTGTGTACATCACCGCTACAAGATAGCATTTCCGACCGCGAATTGCTATATGAATTCGAGTCGTCACGTGAGCCCTTCCCCTCTTAGGAGCTTTAAAACAGTTAACTGAAACACCATATATTATACTAATTGTAAATAGTATTAATATTTAATTATTACTATTATATATTAAAGTACTATATATTTTTCAAAGTAGTTGAATACACAAAACCAGCCTTATTATTTTGGAAGAAAAGAAAGATTAAACATTCTATTTTTTTTTTTTCAAGAAAAAAATTCGTGATCAATGAATCCAATCAGGTGTCAGATAGCTTAGAATTTCAAGAAAGTTGGCAATTATAGTCAATTTTGTAGTAAGTTACCGTCCTAAGGCAGGGCTAAGGCAGAAATACTTAAAGTACATCACCAGCTCAGTTATTCCATTCGAGGACTGCAGTTTCGTGCTTTCTTGTGTTGAACCGCACCATTGCTGCGATCACTCATCTGGTTTGCTAGTTCTGCATTAGCTACCAGTTTGTTTGGCTCTCTGGGCTCCCTTAAGAGGTTTTTCACCTCCAGCTCATGTGATTCCTATTCCGGGCTGATGAGTGCGAAAAAGCACGAAGTTGCAGTACTCGCATGGAATTAATACTTTTTTACTTTCAAGCCCCTAAGTACATAATAATGAAACTCTGAATACCACTGATTTTTTAACATTACTGACTTTAGTTCTTTACTAGCGGTACCCGCACTGCTTTGCCCGTAGTAGACTATTCAAAGGTCATTTGGTCCGCTTGTGTATTTACAGTTAACGTCTACTATGCGTTATTTTGTTTATTTATTTTTTTCCAAGATATCTTCATATCTTTTCGCAGGTTTGAAAACTTAGTCTGTAGCTTAACCCGAGAGAGATCGCGCGGGGTGACTGAGTTACCCCAATCACTTTTATCTAAAATTTTCTATAAATCATCATTTTCTATTTTTTCATAATCTGCAAGTTTACGTTTGGACGCCAGTATTCGAAGTGCAAAGAAATATAAGCGCAAAAAGAGAGCTAGAGAACGCTGCTTAGAATGAGAAATTTCGAAGCAGTAACAGTCGCGTGGGGAGAGTAAGTTAGCTCATTAACAAGTGAATGCCAAGAAGTGTGCGCAAAAAGAAAATAAAAGTAAAAATAACATTTATCATACCAAAGGGGCTGTTAGATAGGAGAATACTGAAAGGGTGAATGACTATAGATAAATATTTACCCTACGACAAGTGTTTGGATAAGAATGGGGGGACTCTGCCCCGCGCGATGTCTCTTAGGTTAACAGAGACCAACAAAAACCTTAGAAAATTTTGAAAGAGGAAAGAAAGTTTGCTCTTCTACTTAAAACGCAAAATAAGAATTTTTTTCCAAAAGTAAGCACTATAGAAGGAAGGTTGTAATTCATTATGTTAATAATTTACTGAACGCAATTCCATAAAAGTTAAGAAAATAAAAGCGGAAGAAATTTTCTTAACAGTTAAAATATTTTAATTTAAATACTTTTCAACAAAAGAATCGGATTGATTGCCAAAATAAGCTCGTTTTAAAATATATTTTTAAAAAAGAAACGAAACAAAACGATCGAGTAAAAGACGTTACCATGGTAACATACAAATTTAATATCCGCTTAAAAAAATCCATTTATCTTTAATTTTTTATTTTATTCTTAAGCTTAATCATTTACTATCGTTTGACTTGCTTTAGGTGAGACTAGTACTTTGGTTTTCTTTGCACTCCTAGTGTTCGTAGAAACTTCGAATGAACTTCATGTGATGCAGAAAATTCCAAGATTTTGAATGACGTAAAACTTAAAAATGTGAATGAAATGTGTCTCCCCTCTTTTCAAATTTGTGTGAAAAATGGGCTTAAAATTGGAATAGAAAAAAAAACTCCATCGAATTTTCGAAAAATCGCTTTGAGGTGCACACCGCTGTGCTACGTACTAATTCTGTGCCAAATTTCATGAAAATTTGCCAAACGGTCAGAGCACTATACGCGTCACAGACATCCAGACAGAGATCCAGAATCTCAGCTTCGTTATTACAAGAGATTTAAAAAAATAAAAAGTAGAATTGCAATAGTTTATTAACTTTTAAATTTTTCAACGAAGATAAGTTTTTAAAAACTTTAATTTGATGAAAATGTTTCGATAGAAGAAACATTAAAAAAAAAAAAAAGAGTTCGGAAATACATGTATTTAATTACCCCCATATATTCTTCTTAGTTTCCATTTTTTAAATCTTTTCTAATAATTAACTATTTCATCACAAAAGCAAAATGTTCCATTTTTATGAAACTGTGTCTGAAAGAGCTGGATAGAATTTCTTTTAAATCTTAAGGAATTAAGTTACTTGGAATTTGAAATAATTAAAATCATGATCATTAAAAAGAGATGATGAAATAGAAAATCCATTTTTTAAAAATATCTATTGGTGTTGATTTGCTTAGAGTTATTATATAGCTACTTTTAAGAGAGAATAAAGAAGTAAATTTAATTTTCAGCGAAACATCAAAGCATTAATTTCACGAATCGCAAAAAAAAACTTTGTCAACAAAAAAAAAAAAAAAAAAAAAAAGGTTTAAGAGCTTAAGAATAACAGAAATCCATACCATTTGCAAATCAAGTATAAATATTTATCTACAGCTAATAGGCTCTTTATTTAATTTCAAACAGCAGAGTACTTAAAATTATTTACATTATTTTATTATAATTAAATCCTAATGCAACCTAGAAATGTGGAGCACTTTTTCGGATTTACACTAAATGGAGAAAAAAAGGAAGGAAAAAAAAGAAGAGACACATGCAGACAATCGCAATAAATCGAATCATACTCGTTAGGGAATATAGCCTCGTGAAATATTGAATTACTGCTGACATGTCAGCTAAATTAAAAGATATACGTATTAGAGCTATAACTCACAAAGTTTAGCTTAAAAAATTTTTGTGGCACTCAACAAGAAGTTTTGAGAAAAAGAGGAAAAAAATGTATTTGGTTTAAAATATAAATGAAAAACAAAGAAAAATATTTAGTTTTACAATACAAGTTAACAATATAGTTAAAAACTCTTGTAGTTTCAACTGTTTCGTAAATAGTCTAACTACATAAACGTTATTTTATCGGTTACAAAATATGTTTTGGTGACATTTCTGTTGTTTTTTTCTGCTTTCTTATTTTTATTGCAAAGATTAAAAGAGAATCATTTCCGAGAAAAAAATCAAGAATATAACCCAAATTCAAATTAATAGAATATCAGAACTGTTTGAAAAAAAAAAAACTTGTCACTGATTCGGGAAAAATTAACACATGCAAATTAAACAGACTAAAACCCGTTATTCATAAATGGGTAAATCAATTTAAACAACTTTTCAGATATTATTTTAACAATTTTTGGATTATTAACACATTGTAAAAATAGAGATGATTTTTTATATGGGAATTATCTATTATATATAATTAGAATAATCTATTCATTCAATGTGAATTTTAAAAAATAGCGAAAATATTTGCATACCTGTTACCCTATAGTTTGTCACAAGTGTGGAGCTTGGCGCCCGGATAATTCGACAATCTTTTAAAAGCTTTTTAGTGCTCAAAATGAGTCGTCAAGGTGATCAATAGGGAAAAAAATGAAGTTACATATTGTATCATTTCTTAAAGTTAGAAAAAAAAGTATCCAACTCAATTCAAATGAACGTTTTACATTCTATGGTATGTAAGATTTTATAGGAATATAGAAGGACTGACCAACTAAAACGTAACCGAAGTAAACAAGGTAGAAAAATTGTAACACCTGGCAGAGATGAACCCAAATTAAAGTAAATTGTCCAAAATAATTATTGAAAAATGCTTCTTACGTCCATACGTGTTGGACAGAATGTATAGTTATCTTATCCACGCCAACTACACATGGACGGTTGCAAAAACAGCAGTTTTAATTGCGGATCTACGAAGTAAGAACAAAAATAAACATGAAGAAGAAACGCGTACGACTCTCCTGGAGCCAAGAGAAGCTCAAACAGCGACAATAAGGTTGGAAAAGTTTATATTCAGTGATGAAGCTGTCTTTTGAAATATCTGTTTTAAAAAAAAGGTGTTCGGGTTTGACGTTTAAAAAGAAGAGCGTATGAGAAATCTTGTGTAAGACGTTCTCTCCACTTTGACACATCCTTTTTAGTTTGTGGGTGCGTGAGGGCTGCTGAAAAGGGAAGTTATATATATCTTACAAATAAACAAATGCGTGACTTCCGCTGTTTATCAATAATACTGCATGATACTTCATCTGAGGCACCGCAGTTACACATTTAGTGACAAATTTTATCTTTCAGCAAGATTCTACTCCGCTTCACGTCTTTAAATGGACTCCTAGATTTTAAACAGAAAGAGAAATTTCGGTATTAAAGTGGTCAAGTACCTCTACCAATCTCAATACAATCAAGAATTTGTGGTATCGTCAAATCTAAAAAAAGCGGTTCAAGACCTGGTGCCCATCAAGAAAATAGAGCTCGTTGTCGCATTTAAGAGGGTATGGAAACAGTGTCAGAAACGATTAATATAAATAGGTGGTAGAATCCATGTAAGAAAGGATAAAGCATTGAATCCAGCAAAAAATGACACTTTCTAGTATTGAAATTGGTTCTTTTGAAAATATTTCCCCCCTTTTAATTTGAATATTCTAGTTTTTTGACTCAATGTGAAGCTTCATCACTATAAACTTTTGGATTATTCTGTCCGAGATTATTTTTAATTGAGTATATTTGAAATGACATTCACACTTTAAGGTCTAAGAAAGGTGGCACGTTCATTTAAATACCAAATATGCACTTATATTTGGTTAGAATAAACGTTTTTCTAAAAAGTGGGAAGTATTCAATTATTTTGAATTTGGGTAGTAGGATAAAAATAATAGAATACTTAAAAATAATAGGATACTTAAAGGAATTTCTCATTAAGTGGAAATTTAAAATTCCAAATAGGTGTAGCAAGAATGTTATAGTTTCATAAAAGTACAGTAGCGGGAAAGAAAACATGCATCACTTGCAAAAAGCAGAAAAAAGAAAATAATATTTTTCTTGTATATTTTTATGCAATGATGGTATTATTTCCGTTAATAATACTGAAGGATTAATATTAGTCATATTTTGCTAGGGTTACCAAATTATTTACTCTAAATTATTTCCAAAATTAAAAAAAAGGTAAAATAGTTTTAAAAAACAATATTTAAGAAAACACGAAGGAAAGCAATAGAGACAACTTCTGTAATTAATCTAATTTCTACATAACTGCAATTATCTAACTTATACGTAGAAGTGTATGTTTAGGCCAATGACGAATATTTTTTTAGTGGATCATTTAAGAGGTATAAGGAGAGATTTGTAAAGGTACTACATTGCAGATATCGACTTTTGAACGTACTCTTGACTAAATTCAAGAAACCAGAGTTTAAATTTTGCTTGACTTATTTTTGTTACCACGATTTTTGGCAGAAATTCTGTACCTATTATATGCCTACAATTTTAAATTCAGGATTATTCCTTGCACAGTTTAAAACTTTGATGCTAGATTTTTTTCATGTAGGACAACATCTGAAGGCAGGAGGTCAAGAGAGAGAGAGGGGGGGGGGGATTATTTTACAGAATGTCCGAATTTTTTTGCAAATTTCAACTAGTAAACGAAATAACGAAATGATTAATTAATAAATTAAATTATATGAACTGAGATGGGTACAGTAAGTCATTGCCCACTGTTGCGTTACTGAGGTAGTTTTAGCAAAATTATCAAATTACTGCAAACGCACCTATTTTTGCTCATCTATTAGGTTCTAAGTCAATAAAAATCATTAATTTTGGCGCCATTTATCGATATCATTTATCCCAAACCTCGTCGACTTCATTGCAAAAATGCATGGTAAAGCATGGTAAACTAAAAATAGGTACAGCTTCAAAAACTGGGTTAAATTTGAATGAAAATTAATAGAATAAACACAAAATTTTGCAAGATTACAACAAACGAAACCTGTTGAAACGAAAAAAACAACAGCATATAATTAGAAACATTGCAATTATTCACCCTTTTCCTAGAATGGCACGTTCGTCGTGGGGGATACTATCCTCAGAAAATAAAACAAATTTGCAACACAAATTTACGGATGCACTTATTGATTGATAAACAGTAAAAAAAACAATAGTAAGAATAAATGAAATTAATATTTATTTTTTATAACATGACATAAATACTTTAAGTTTGGAATGTGATGATTTTAGGATCCTAACTTCGACATTTTCTTTGTTTGTATTAAATAATTATGAATTATCGAATTCTAAAATTCAGGCGGTTGTTTTCTTCAGTCAAAAGTACTACTTTCAGTCTTTGAAGTTGATAGAATGAGCAAAAAAAAAAAAAAGTATCATGGACCCAGAAAATACGCTCATTTTTCCAACATTTAATTTTAAATTAATTCCTTTAAATGTCCGATTTTTGAAACAAGGGGTGATATTTATGACGTCACAAAGTGATGTACTTTGGCGCGCCTTCCCCTGGCGATCTGAATGTTTACGCTTGCTGTCTACCGTGTTTCCAGGTTACGATAATTTTGAAGCGAATTAAAGATTGTGCTCTGCGCTAATGGCATCAGTGAATGGTATTTCATTACTTGTGATGCCATGTGAAGAAACGTAAAAAAAATGAAATTAAATCTGCGCATTAATTAAATTAATTGTTAAAAAATATTAAACTTCGTCAAATTACTTAAAAAATGGTCAAATCCTATGTTTTTAAGCATGCTATTTCAGAAAAAAAAATTTTAAAATTTTGGAAACGACCCCATTGTGATCTATTAATTTTTATTTAGTAAGTTCATTTGAAAAGTACGATATAAATGTAGATTAAATGAGAATACTTTTGTATATATACTCATCTAAGTATTTTGTTTCGCATACATGACACTAAAACATGTTTTTAAAAAATGGATGCAGAACAAAGTTACATTTTGCAAATAATTTCAAAGTTAAATTGTTACAAAACCAATATTAAAAATTCATTAATATTAATTTGAATAAAAAAAAACTTTACAAATGTTTTGTTAACTACATTTAAATTTATTTTGAAATGTTTCTGATAACACTTACATAATCGACTTTTTTTCCTATTATTCTCCAATGCCCTGCGCAGTTAGATGGCAGTACAGGCGTCCCTTGCATACCTCGGTACTTGTACAACACGGTTTCGATATTACGCGGTACCCAATTTACGATTATTATAACTCGGTTTCGATATTACACGGTACCCAATTTACGATTATTATAACACGGTTTCGATATTACACTGTACCCAATTTGCAGTTATTATAACACGGTTTCGATATTACACGAAAGATATTAAAAAAAAAAGATAGAATTTCATTTTTGTTTAATACAATGTTAAAAATGTATGATAATAACTGTAATAAGTTTTTACTTCGTTTTTACGAAACTTATTCGT
Source organism: Uloborus diversus (assembly GCF_026930045.1). Lineage (NCBI taxonomy): Eukaryota > Metazoa > Arthropoda > Arachnida > Araneae > Uloboridae > Uloborus > Uloborus diversus. The sequence goes on along the minus strand of NC_072733.1, from coordinate 13,614,647 downwards.
AAAACTTTCCATTTCCGACTCGAAATTTTGTTTTACCCGTATAACACGAATTTTTAACCTTTAAATACTCTATTTTTCTCATGAGGGATATAAAAATAAAAATATGAAAATTATTTCGCTCCCAATGCATTGTAAAAAAAATGTAGTCAAAACAAAATATGAAGTAAAATAAAGAAAATAATTCTATTCATTTTATTTTATATTTTGTTTTATTGTTGTTACTCTGACAAACTTTATTGCTATAGAAACGCTAAGATTGTTTTTTTCTGATAGAATGCGTTTTGTTCTTAGTCAAGAAATTTACTAAAGTTTTTGCTTGTTTTTCATAACCGATTTAATTTGAGGTATATAAAATAATTAAGTTGAATCGTTTATAATAACTTTAATTTCGGATCAGTGGGCCATTGTATGATTTGGTTGGCAGTTTTCGTTTATATGTTCTATTTGAGCCGAAATTCTAGTGATTATCAAAAGTTGTACCTTAAGACTTGGTTTCGGTATAACACAGTACAGATCCCTTGATTCACTTTATTTCAAAGTCTCGTATAACACGGTTTCTACACAACACAATAAATATTGACATGATTCTTACTATGTACATGATTAATTAGTTTGAAAATAAGTAAAAAAGTTAATTATCGAAAAGTCTCATATAATACTGTTTCGATACCGTAAGCGAATTGTTCGAGGGATACTTGTATATCCACAAATATTTTTTTTTATTTTTATATTTTTTCTTCTTTGTCCTTTTTAAAGGTTTTTTTTTTTAGCAGTTTTATATTTTCTTATTTCAGATATCCTGTTTAAACTTATTAAGTTTCCTCTGAAAAAAAGTATTGCTTACAGTGGCCTGAATTTGAAGTTTTTATAGTTTGTTAATTTTTGAGAAATCAAAATCGTGATTCTTCAAACATCCCTAAAAATCATTTTTTCAAGATACAACCATAGACCTGCTGACGGCAGTACAGAAACTGCACTAGAAAATTTACCATTTTGTTATTAATCGCATTACTTCTCCATTTTTATTAAATACTAGCGGATCCCGCACGGCTTCACCCGTAGTAGAAAATTAAAAGGGCATTTGGTTCGCCTGTATATTTACAAATAATGGACAATGAATTTCTCGAGAATTTGCAATGTTCATTTACTCGCCCATGTTATGGTAATTTTCTCGTTTACGTTATGGTAATTTACACGACCATGTTATGATAATTTACTTGTCCATGTTATAATAATTTGCTCGATAAAATGTTCTTAAAATTTTAATATTAAAAGAACAAAATCGAATTTTTGCTCGAAAAATCGCTTTAAGGTGCTCACCACTATCTTACGAACTAATTTTGTGCCAAATTTCATGAAAATTGCCTGAACGGTCTAGACGCTATGCGCGTAACAGATATCCAGAGATCCAGACATACATACTTTCAGCTTTATTATTAGTAAAGATCATTGTTAATAGTAGGGTTTCAGAAGTTTAAAATTTTACATTTAACCGTAATCAGGTTTCTTTTGAGAACATTACGAGTCAAAGTAGTCAAAATAAAAATTGTTTTGCTTCCCTCACCAGGTATTGTTCTTATAGGAATAAACTAGCTGACCCAGCCACGCGTTGCTGTGGCAAAGAAGTTGGATTAAAATAAACTTGAACTCATTATTTTGATAGAATCAAATAAATATTTTTAATAGAGCTTAAAATAGTATAGCCGATTTTATAACATATGAGATTGATAATGGGCGTTGTTCAATTTAAAAACGATTCCTAAATGTTCCTGAAAAATTATGGGCAGCTGATGTGGCCAATTTCTGCCAGTATCATGTCAAGCCAAAACCCGGAAAGTTTTCCGATAAAAGTTAATAACCTTCCTGAAATCATCTCGGAAGCCTCTTGAAAAATTCGAAGATCTTCCCGTTTGAAGTTAGTCGTGTTTCTGGAACTTAAGTGTAAACTTAGGAAGGGATACAAAAAAAAAAAAAGCTTAGCACCTTTCTGATTTATTAAGGAACTTCTATAAGCAGTAATGCAAACATAGCCAAAGCTTAGCCAGAACTGCAAGCAATTATCGAACATTTTTACTCAGTAACGTTTCGGATTTATTTTTTTTTTATTTTTTTTTCCGTGCAGGCTGAAGAAAGTACTTAATGAATTCAATAAGTACTAACTAAATTTTCTATGGAAAAAGCACTATACTTACGCTTAGTAAATTTTGTAAGTATAACTTCCGCAAAAAAAAAAAAAAAAAAAAAAAAAAAAAAAAAAACTTGAAAGTGATAGTAAATATCGAAACTGATTGTAAAATAACCGAATATAGAAACTAAGCGTAAACCACCATACACTTTTAGATTCTACACTACATTTTATTCCCATTAGCTTTCTCTATAGTTTGTAATCAATAACTTCTTTACAAAATACACTAACTAAATTAAAATCGTATAAAAATTAAATTTTTTCAATGAAGTAGATAACATTGACTTCGAACTATTGTTTCTATTATTTGAAAACTGAAAACTGTCTAAGCACTAAGTTGTGCACAATGTTCTTGATCAACCAGTCTTTTGCTAATACGAAAAGTATGATAACTTTCCACGTGTGAGTAGGCAATATTTCGTTGCCCATAAGAGAAATATTTATGTTTCAAGAACAAACCGAAAGAAGACATTTTTTGTTCTTTAAATCTATTTATGGTCTTTGCAAAAGATAAACGAATCAAAAATTGAAGCCTTTCAAATGTGTTTGAAAATTATGACGCTAATAATGGATTACGTGGCAACACAAACATTTCTCCTTTAAACTTTTCCGACAAATATTGTTGACTTTTAATGCAGAAACGTGTACCGTTGCGTAATTTAGGTGGGTTTAAATCGCGAAAAAGAATAAATTGTGGAGCCAATTTTCAACCGGAAATCGTGTAGACGCATTCCTGGTATATCCAGGGAATTTAAAAATTCGTTTGGAGTGTTTACTGCTTTGTTTTCATCGACAACTTGTTCAGCATCAATGAAGAGCTTTTTTTTAAAGCCGTCAGTAATGGCTCATTATTCGCAATAATTGTAGCTAAGACAGAGTCATTGCTCTGTTGTTATACGTTGCAAATCAGTGTTAACTAAGTCGGTGGCCCAACTATCAAGTGACGGCATATCATAATAACTAAGTGGCAAATTTGAAATTGAAACGCAAAAACCTTCAGTTAAAACTAAAGCTTCATATTCATCTCTGGTGTAAAATCTGGATTTGGACATTTGTCTGTTTGTTAAACTTTATAAATACGTCTTCAAACGTGAAAGTAATATAGTTTCTCCTTAAAAAATAATGATTATGTTGGATAGTATATCGTCAAAATTGTTTTAAACAGTTGACGAATACTGTTTCTCCTTATGTCAAACCTGCATTAGAAAGTGTCATCCCCCAATGACTTTGTGCTACCAATAAATACAACTTGCGACATGCATCAGGATATGTATTTGACAGTCGACAATTGACGATCCACAAATATTCCTGTCTGTTCGGGAATGTTTACCGAAAACAAAACTGCTTCAAAACCAGCGCGATTACAGAGGCAATTATGATTTTTAAAAAATTAAATTTATCTGGAAATAGACTCTCAATTAGTTCACTTTTCGTCTCAACGGCAGTGCAGAAATTGTCTGGCTATTTGTTGTACTGTATGTTTTGATACAGTTCAATTTCACCGTTTCCAATACTCAGCAATTGCTTAGAAAATACTTATGCGATTAGATTATTTTGCGTTTATACTCGCATGTTCATGTTCAAACGCATTATCTCGTCATTACGCTATAAAAAACGTTTTTTTTAAACATGCGTTGATTTCATCGGAATAACTGGTAATGTCTGCCGGAAGTCCCCAGACAGTATTCAGACAATTTCGCCTAAAAGTTTATTGTTGCCATTTAAATCTTGCATAATCCTATGATGTGCTTCGAATGAATGCTTTTACTCATGAGCCATAGTAAACTCATCCCAAATTATAATTTCACTCTCTTGCAACACTACAGCCATACCACGTCTTTTTTTTTCTTTATTGTACACATTGTGTTTTGTTTGTTATGAATATCTAATAGGCAACTTTAAAGCTGAATGTGCTGTTCGTGTACCATCTAAAAAAAGTAGCAGCAATGCCTGACGATGCAATTGTCACTGCAATTTTCTGTTGCGAATGTATCTTTGCAAGAATTAATGATATTAAAAATTTCCTGGGGAACAAAATAAAGAAAATAATTGTTTTCCGCTTAAATTCATTAACTTTCCTGAAATAAACCTGGAATATTTTTGAAGAATTCAGTAGTCTTCTTGGTTAAAAAGGCAGTTATGATTCTGGCACCTGCAGAGAAGCCCAACGCAGGATTAATATAATAGCCTGGAACCTTCCTGCTTTTCTAAGAAAGCTCTCAAAGCATTAATACACGCATTGCCAACGCGAAGACATACTCTCAAGCAAGTAGCTCGAATGTAGTTCCTCTGCAACTCTTGCAAAGCTTCGTGATCCAGATAACTTTTCGCACTCATTGGGTGTTGAGTCAATCTGGACAAACCGCAATCACTCCGAAACCGATACACCTATTAAATAGTGTCACCCGGGGTAAAATGGGTATAAAAAACAGCATTTTTCATTTCAGTGACCCATAGCAGAAATATCATGGAATATAATTGTGTTTTTGTTGAATATTCTATACATTGTGTATCTTAGGTCTAATTTGGGCATAGTTTGTGTTAACTTTTTGCTTTAAATTTAGTGCAAAGGGATATACCTATTTCACCCCTGTGTATACCCATTTTACCCCCTGCTTCGGGGTAAAATGGGTATACACCGGGGTAAAATGGGTATATGCTGTTTAAAGTTGAACTACTGTAACTAATGGAGAAATTTTTTTTTTAATTGAGTATAATTGCATTGGAGGATAAAAACTTTAATCCAAAACAACTACAAAAAATGTTTACAGAACCAAATTTATGAACAAAAGGCGCATTGACAAAGACTTGCGGTTTGGCTGAGGTAGTATTTTTACAACTTTGTGATGCCTGCACAACATCAATGTCATCTTTCTTGGGGAGCACATAGGATAATTTGGCAGATGATTTTGTAGCAAACTACTCAGTATATTCACCTTCAGCTGAGATTTCAGTGATTAAACCTATGAATTCCACAAATTTAACAGCGGCCCTGTCGCCAATTGCTGGAATTAGGAGAACCACTAGTTTTCACTTCTACTTCATTAGTTATTTTATCAATTATTGTTAATGTTTTTTTTAAATTTACTTATTTTATGTGTATTTATTTATTTTTTCTGCTTTTGTTTGTCTCTTGCCTGTTTGTGTACAATCTTGCAGCCACCTGCTCTGTAATTACAACATGTCCCACCTTTGTTTAGACTCTTAATCTTTTTTTTTTTTTTTTGTAAATTTTTCATTTCCTTACCAGTGCTAAAAAATGGCTCTGAACCAAGAAGTAAAGAAGGAGGATTTAGTTATTCAGTACAACTTTGCTACGAGGCATAAGGATTCTGTTGTGATTGTATGTGAGGTTGTACTTAGACTATGTTCTGGGAACGGGGTTGGTGGTTTTAAAAGGAAATGAAAAAGACAGCATATTAGCTATCAATACTTACTATGTTTTATAATGTGTACCGATGAACCATATACATAATAAACTTACAGTAAATTACTAACCTACAGTAATCATGAACTATATCGATACTAATCAAAAAATATAATATCTTTAAGTACTAATTGGCATAAGTTATAGTAATTAAAATACAACAAATAAATGAAGAGTAATTATTTATAAAACTTTTTAAAAACATACTTTTAGTTTAAAACATGAATAATATCTAACATTTGTCTTGCAAAGATAATTAAGTTTTTTAATCTTCATGCATTCAATGTCTTTAACTTGAAAATGTTGGCTATACCCATTTTACCCCGTGCAACTAAAAGTACTACAAAATTTTTGTAAATATTAAAATTTACTTATTTTTTGAGTTTTCTGTTAGAAAAATTCTTTTTCTATCAAATCCAAATAAAAAACTTTCAAAACTCTTCCTGTAAATTTTTTTAGAAGGAAGTTTATCACTCACTATAAATGCATTGCTTTGTGTTCTGAAAAATAAAATTAATGCTAAGCCTGGTAAATGAGTTGCTAGATTTTTTTCCTCAAGTCAAAATGTTGCCTGATATGTAAACATTTTCATCATATTTTTTTATTTTCAAAAAATGTTGTCCAGTAGAATAAAATCAAGAGAAATGCAACTATACCCATTTTACCCCGGGTCCCCCTACGTTTAGTTAACCTTGATACTGGTGGAGAAAAATACTTTTCACAACGGTGTGAAATCTGCAATTTGTAGCAATTCAAGGAAACGTTTTGAAAAATATAGTTGATTTTCTCAGGAAGTAAATAATAACCTGTAATATCCCGAAACGTTATATGGAAATTCTAAGCAACATCTCTGAGCTTTTTTTATCATGGTGTTTTTAGCAGTAAGTCATACGATGTTAGAGTTATATCGATTAATTAACTTACACCGCCATCTATTAAGAATTTTTAGAACTAAACAATTAATTCACACTATTATTGCATAATTAATATGAAATTTGCAGTAAAAAATTATAAAAACTATCCTATCTTTTAAGTTCGACCAAATGACACATTGATATGAAATTTGAGAAAAATCGGTTGAGTAGTTTCGGAGTTTACCCCGAACAAACATCGTGACACGAGATTTTTATATATATAGACTAGCTGACCCAGCCACGCGTTGCTGTGGCAAAAAAATTGGATTAAAATAAACTTTTACTCATTATTTTGATAGAATCAAATAAATATTTTTGATAGAACTTAAAATAGTATAGCCGATTTTAAAATATGTGAGATTGATAATGGGCGTGATTCAATGTAAAAACGATTCATAAATGTTCCAGGAAAATTATGGGCAGCTGATGTGGCCAATTTCTTCCAGTAACATGTCATGCCAAAACCCGGAAAGTTTTCCGATAAAAGTTAATAATCTTCCTGAAATTATCTCGGAAGCCTCTTGAAAAATTCGAAAAATCTTCCCGTTTGAAGCTAGTCGTGTTTCTGGAACTTTAGTGTAAACTTAGAAAGGGATAAAAAAAAAGCTTAGCACCTTACTGATTTATTAAGGAACTTCTATAAGCAGATATACAAACATAGCCAAAGCTTAGCCAGAACTGCAAGCAAGTATCGAAAATGTTTAATCAGTAACGTTTCGGATTTTTTTTTTTTTTTACAGTGCAGGCTGAAGAAAGTACTTATTGAATTCAGTAAGTACTAACTAAATTTTCTATGGAAAAAGCACTATACTTACGCTTAGTAAATTTTGTAAGCATGATTTTGGCCAAAAAAAAAAAAAAGCAAAAATACCTTGAAAGTGATATTAAATATCGAAACTGATTGTGGAATAACGTAATGTAGAAGCTAAGTGTAAACCACCATACACTTTTAGATTCTACACTGCATTTTATTCACCTCTGCTTTCTCTATAGTTTGTAATAAATAACTTTTTTACAAAATACACTAACTAAATTAAAAGCATATAAAAATTAAATTTTTTCAATGAAGTAGATAACATTGACTTCGAACTATTGTTTCTATTGTTTGAAAACTGAAAACTGTCTAAGCACTAAGTTGTGCACAGTGTTCTTGCTTAACCAGTCTTTTGCTAATACGAAAAATATGATAACTTTCCACTTGTGAGTAGGCGATATATGGTTGCCCATGAGAAAAATATTTATGTTTTAAGTCCAAACCGAAGGAAGACATCGTTTGTTCTTGAGATCTATTTATGGTCTTTGCAAAAGCTAAACGAATCAAAAATTGAAGCCTTTCAAATGTGTTTGGAAATTATGACGCTATTAATGGATTACGTGGCAGCACAAACATTTCTCCTTTAAACTTTCCCGTCAAGATTGTTGACTTTTGATGAAGAAACGTGTACCGTTGCGTAATTTAGGTGGGTTTAAATCGCGAAAAAAAAATAAATTGTTGAGCCAATTTTCAACCGGAAATCGTGTACTCGCATTCCTGGTGTATCCAGGGAATTTAAAAATTCAGTTGGAATGTTTACTGCTTTGTTTTCATCGACAACTGTATAGGCTTGTTCAGCATCAATGGGGAGCTTTTTTTTCCAGCCGTCAGTAATGGTTCATTATTCGCAGTAATTGTACCTAAGACAGCGTCATTGCTCTGTTTTATACGTTGCAAACCAGTGTTAACTAAGTCGGTGGCCCAACTATCAAGTGACGGCATATCATAATAACTAAGTGGCAAATTTGAAATTGAAACGCAAAATCCTTCAGCTAAAACTAAAGCTTCATATTCATCTCTGGTGTAAAATCTGGATTTGGACATCTGTGTGTTTGTTAAACTTTATGAAATACGTCTTCAAACGTGAAAGTTATATAGTTTCTCTTAAAAAATTATGATTGTTTTGGATAGTATGTCGTCAAAATTGTTTTAAACAGTTGACGAATACTGTTTCTCCTTATGTCAAACCTGCATTAGAAAGTGTCAACTCCCAATGACTTTGTGCGACCAATAAACACAATTCACGACATGCATCGGGATATGTATTTAACAGTCGACAATTGATCCACAAATATTCCTGTCTGTTCGAGAATGTTTACCGAAAACAAAACTGCTACAAAACCAGCGCGATTACAGAGGCAATTATGTTTTAAAAAAATTAAATTTTTCTGGGAATAGACTCTCAATTAGTTCACTTTTCGTCTCAACGGCAGTGTAGAGATTGTCTGGCTATTTGTTGTACTGTATATTTTGATACAGTTCAATTTCACCGTTTTTAATACCCAGCAATTGCTTAGAAAATACTTGTAGGATTAGATTATTTTGCGTTTATACTCGCATGTTCATGGCCAATCGCATTATCTCGGCATTACGCTATAAAAAACGTTTTTTTTAAACATGCGTTGATTTCATAGGAATAACTGGTAATGTCTGCCGGAAGTCCCCAGACAGTATTCAGACAATTTCGCCTAAAAGTTTATCGTTGCCATTCAAATCTTGCATAATCCTATGATGTGCTTCGAATGAATGCTTTTACTCATGAGACATAGTACACTCATCCCAAATTATAATTTCACTCTCTTGCAACACTACAGCCATACCACGTCTTTTTTTTCTTTATTGTACACATTGTGTTTTGTTTATTATGAATATCTAATAGGCAACTTTAAAGCTGAATGTGCTGTTCGTCTACCATCTAAAAAAAGTAGCAGCAATGCCTGACGATGCAATTGTCACTGCAATTTTCTGTTGCGAATGTATCTTTGCAAGAATTAATGATATTAAAAATTTCCTGAGGAATAAAATAAAGAAAATAATTGTTTTCCGCTTAAATTCATTAACTTTCCTGAAATAAACCTGGAATGTTTTTGAAGAATTCAGTAGTCTTCTTGGTTAAAAAGGCAGTTATGATTCTGGCACCTGCAGAGAAGCCAAACGCAGGATTAATATAATAGCCTGGAACCTTCCTGTTTTTCTAAGAAAGCTCTCAAAGCATTAATACACGCATTGCCAAGGCGAAGACAGACTCTCAAGCAAGTAGCTCGAATGTAGTTCCTCTGCAACTCTTGCAAAGCTTCGTGATCCAGATAACTTTTCGCACTCATTGGGTGTTGAGTCAATCTAGACAACCGCAATCACTCCGAAACCGATACACCTATTAAATACGTTTAGTTAATCTTGATACTGGTGGAGAAAAATACTTTTCACAACGGTGTGAAATCTGCAATTTGTAGCAATTCAAGGAAACGTTTTGAAAAATATAGTTGATTTTCTCAGGAAGTAAATAATAACCTGTAATATCCCGAAACGTTATATGGAAATTCTAAGCAACATCTCTGAGCTTTTTTTATCATGGTGTTTTTAGCAGTAAGTCATACGATGTTAGAGTTATATCGATTAATTAACTTACACCGCCATCTATTAAGAATTTTTAGAACTAAACAATTAATTCACACTATTATTGCATAATTAATATGAAATTTGCAGTAAAAAATTATAAAAACTATCCTATCTTTTAAGTTCGACCAAATGACACATTGATATGAAATTTGAGAAAAATCGGTTGAGTAGTTTCGGAGTTTACCCCGAACAAACATCGTGACACGAGATTTTTATATATATAGACTAGCTGACCCAGCCACGCGTTGCTGTGGCAAAAAAGTTGGATTAAAATAAACTTTTACACATTATTTTGATAGAATCAAATAAATATTTTTGATAGAACTTAAAATAGTATAGCCGATTTTAAAATATGTGAGATTGATAATGGGCGTGATTCAATGTAAAAACGATTCATAAATGTTCCAGGAAAATTATGGGCAGCTGATGTGGCCAATTTCTTCCAGTAACATGTCATGCCAAAACCCGGAAAGTTTTCCGATAAAAGTTAATAATCTTCCTGAAATTATCTCGGAAGCCTCTTGAAAAATTCGAAAAATCTTCCCGTTTGAAGCTAGTCGTGTTTCTGGAACTTTAGTGTAAACTTAGGAAGGGATAAAAAAAAAAAGCTTAGCACCTTACTGATTTATTAAGGAACTTCTATAAGCAGATATACAAACATAGCCAAAGCTTAGCCAGAACTGCAAGCAAGTATCGAAAATGTTTAATCAGTAACGTTTCGGATTTTTTTTTTTTTTTTTTACAGTGCAGGCTGAAGAAAGTACTTATTGAATTCAGTAAGTACTAACTAAATTTTCTATGGAAAAAGCACTATACTTACGCTTAGTAAATTTTGTAAGCATGATTTTGGCCAAAAAAAAAAAAAAAAAAAGCAAAAATACCTTGAAAGTGATATTAAATATCGAAACTGATTGTGGAATAACGTAATGTAGAAGCTAAGTGTAAACCACCATACACTTTTAGATTCTACACTGCATTTTATTCACCTCTGCTTTCTCTATAGTTTGTAATAAATAACTTTTTTACAAAATACACTAACTAAATTAAAAGCATATAAAAATTAAATTTTTTCAATGAAGTAGATAACATTGACTTCGAACTATTGTTTCTATTGTTTGAAAACTGAAAACTGTCTAAGCACTAAGTTGTGCACAGTGTTCTTGCTTAACCAGTCTTTTGCTAATACGAAAAATATGATAACTTTCCACTTGTGAGTAGTCGATATATGGTTGCCCATGAGAAAAATATTTATGTTTTAAGTCCAAACCGAAGGAAGACATCGTTTGTTCTTGAGATCTATTTATGGTCTTTGCAAAAGCTAAACGAATCAAAAATTGAAGCCTTTCAAATGTGTTTGGAAATTATGACGCTATTAATGGATTACGTGGCAGCACAAACATTTCTCCTTTAAACTTTCCCGTCAAGATTGTTGACTTTTGATGAAGAAACGTGTACCGTTGCGTAATTTAGGTGGGTTTAAATCGCGAAAAAAAAATAAATTGTTGAGCCAATTTTCAACCGGAAATCGTGTACTCGCATTCCTGGTGTATCCAGGGAATTTAAAAATTCATTTGGAGTGTTTACTGCTTTGTTTTCATCGACAACTTGTTCAGCATCAATGGAGAGCTTTTTTTTAAAGCCGTCAGTAATGGCTCATTATTCGCAATAATTGTAGCTAAGACAGAGTCATTGCTCTGTTGTTATACGTTGCAAATCAGTGTTAATTAAGTCGGTGGCCCAACTATCAAGTGACGGCATATCATAATAACTAAGTGGTAAATTTGAAATTGAAACGCAAAAACCTTCAGTTAAAACTAAAGCTTCATATTCATCTCTGGTGTAAAATCTGGATTTGGACATTTGTGTGTTTGTTAAACTTTATGAAATACGTCTTCAAACGTGAAAGTAATATAGTTTCTCCTTAAAAAATAATGATTGTGTTGGATAGTATGTCGTCAAAATTGTTTTAAACAGTTGACGAATACTGTTTCTCCTTATGTTAAACCTGCATTAGAAAGTGTCAACTCCCAATGACTTTGTGCGACCAATAAACACAATTCACGACATGCATCGGGATATGTATTTAACAGTCGACAATTGATCCACAAATATTCCTGTCTGTTCGGGAATGTTTACCGAAAACAAAACTGCTACAAAACCAGCGCGATTACAGAGGCAATTATGTTTTAAAAAAATTAAATTTTTCTGGGAATAGACTCTCAATTAGTTCACTTTTCGTCTCAACGGCAGTGTAGAGATTGTCTGGCTATTTGTTGTACTGTATATTTTGATACAGTTCAATTTCACCGTTTTTAATACCCAGCAATTGCTTAGAAAATACTTGTAGGATTAGATTATTTTGCGTTTATACTCGCATGTTCATGGCCAATCGCTTTATCTCGGCATTACGCTATAAAAAACGTTTTTTTTAAACATGCGTTGATTTCATAGGAATAACTGGTAATGTCTGCCGGAAGTCCCCAGACAGTATTCAGACAATTTCGCCTAAAAGTTTATCGTTGCCATTCAAATCTTGCATAATCCTATGATGTGCTTCGAATGAATGCTTTTACTCATGAGACATAGTACACTCATCCCAAATTATAATTTCACTCTCTTGCAACACTACAGCCATACCAGGTCTTTTTTTTCTTTATTGTACACATTGTGTTTTGTTTATTATGAATATCTAATAGGCAACTTTAAAGCTGAATGTGCTGTTCGTCTACCATCTAAAAAAAGTAGCAGCAATGCCTGACGATGCAATTGTCACTGCAATTTTCTGTTGCGAATGTATCTTTGCAAGAATTAATGATATTAAAAATTTCCTGAGGAATTAAATAAAGAAAATAATTGTTTTCCGCTTAAATTCATTAACTTTCCTGAAATAAACCTGGAATGTTTTTGAAGAATTCAGTAGTCTTCTTGGTTAAAAAGGCAGTTATGATTCTGGCACCTGCAGAGAAGCCAAACGCAGGATTAATATAATAGCCTGGAACCTTCCTGTTTTTCTAAGAAAGCTCTCAAAGCATTAATACACGCATTGCCAAGGCGAAGACAGACTCTCAAGCAAGTAGCTCGAATGTAGTTCCTCTGCAACTCTTGCAAAGCTTCGTGATCCAGATAACTTTTCGCACTCATTGGGTGTTGAGTCAATCTAGACAAACCGCAATCACTCCGAAACCGATACACCTATTAAATACGTTTAGTTAATCTTGATACTGGTGGAGAAAAATACTTTTCACAACGGTGTGAAATCTGCAATTTGTAGCAATTCAAGGAAACGTTTTGAAAAATATAGTTGATTTTCTCAGGAAGTAAATAATAACCTGTAATATCCCGAAACGTTATATGGAAATTCTAAGCAACATCTCTGAGCTTTTTTTATCATGGTGTTTTTAGCAGTAAGTCATACGATGTTAGAGTTATATCGATTAATTAACTTACACCGCCATCTATTAAGAATTTTTAGAACTAAACAATTAATTCACACTATTATTGCATAATTAATAGGAAATTTGCAGTAAAAAATTATAAAAACTATCCTATCTTTTAAGTTCGACCAAATGACACATTGATATGAAATTTGAGAAAAATCGGTTGAGTAGTTTCGGAGTTTACCCCGAACAAACATCGTGACACGAGATTTTATATATATATATATATATATATATATATATATATATATATATATATATATATATATATATATATATATATATATATATATATATATATATATATATATATATATATATTCGTAACAGTTACACACACGCAAATACGCAAAATGAAAACTATTAATGCAGCTTCGTGCTGTGATATGATTGAAATAAGACCACTATAACTAAAGAGCCGACGCATCCGCCATTTTGGATCAAAGTGACCGTCTGTTCTTGAGCCATTGCCATAGGGTGAATTATTAAAAGACACACGAAAGAATGTTAAGATCATAAAAATAAGGGAATGTGCCGCAGTGTACTGTGCTAATAGTTCACAGAAAGGATTTTGTTTCTTTAAATTTCAAAATTAATAACCCAAGATAAAAATCAATTTTATTGACGATTTGCTGGGAATCTGAAGCTAAAACTCAGCAGTTCTAAAGCAGTAAATATTGTTATGTAAATTCTCGGTAGTATTTTTATTGCTATGGAGTAATTTAGTTTGAAGAAATATGCTGTTTTTATACAACTGTTAAATTTTTAAATCAATTGATAAATTCATTGCTAAGATCCAAAAATGTAATGCTGCCAAAAATAGGACTAATTCACTTTATTGGAAATTCAAGTATATAGTATTAGCACATAAGAATAAATAGTTACACTAATACTACTAAGAGCATTAATAGTGTATAGTAATACTAGTTTCATAATTATCGCGATTTAAACCCACCTAAATTACGCAACGGTACACGTTTCTGCATTAAAATTCAACAATATTTGTCGGAAAAGTTTAAAGGAGAAATGTTTGTGTTGCCACGTAATCCATTATTAGCGTCATAATTTTCAAACACATTTGAAAGGCTTCAATTTTTGATTCGTTTAGCTTTTGCAAAGACCATAAATATATTTAAAGAACAAAAAATGTCTTCTTTCGTTTTGTTCTTGAAACATAAATATTTCTCTTATGGGCAACGAAATATTGCCTACTCACACGTGGAAAGTTATCATACTTTTCGTATTAGCAAAAGACTGGTTGATCAAGAACATTGTGCACAACTTAGTGCTTAGACAGTTTTCAGTTTTCAAATAATAGAAACAATAGTTCGAAGTCAATGTTATCTACTTCATTGAAAAAATTTAATTTTTATACATTTTTAATTTAGTTAGTGTATTTTGTAAAGAAGTTATTGATTACAAACTATAGAGAAAGCTAATGTGAATAAAATGTAGTGTAGAATCTAAAAGTGTATGGTGGTTTACGCTTAGTTTCTACATTCGGTTATTTTACAATCAGTTTCGATATTTACTATCACTTTGAAGTTATTTATTTTTTTTTTTTGCGGAAGTTATACTTACAAAATTTACTAAGCGTAAGTATAGTGCTTTTTTCATAGAAAATTTAGTTAGTTCTTATTGAATTCAATAAGTACTTTCTTCAGCCTGCACGGTAAAAAAAAAAAAAAAAAAAAAAAAAAAAAAAAAAAAATCCGAAACGTTACTGAGTAAAAATTTTCTATAATTGCTTGCAGTTCTGGCTAAGCTTTGGCTATGTTTGCATTACTGCCTATAGAAGTTCCTTAATAAATCAGAAAGGTGCTAAGCTTTTTTTTTTTTTTTTTTGTATCCCTTCCGAAGTTTACACATAAGTTCCAGAAACACGACTAACTTCAAACGGGAAGATCTTCGAATTTTTCAAGAGGCTTCCGAGATGATTTCAGGAAGGTTATTAACTTTTATCGGAAAACTTTCCGGTTTTGGCTTGACATGATACTGGCAGAAATTGGCCACATCAGCTGCCAATAATTTTTCAGGAACATTTAGGAATTTTTTTTTAAATTGAACAACGCCCATTATCAATCTCATATGTTATAAAATCGGCTATACTATTTTAAGCTCTATTAAAAATATTTATTTGATTCTATCAAAATAATGAGTTCAAGTTTATTTTAATCCAACTTCTTTGCCACAGCAACGCGTGGCTGGGTCAGCTAGTATATATATATATATAATAAAAGTCAACTTGTACATCAAATTTCTGAGAGTAAAAATTAAACTATAACAGCAATTATAAAAATCAGTAATTCTTTTTTAAATTTTAGCAAGCGTCATAATGTTTTTCAGTGCTTAGTTTCATCTTGATTATAAGACTGTATATGGGAAAATACAACTAGATCATTTGAAGATTTTTCTTTCTGATAGTGAAACGAATGGCTTTGGGACATCTTTTTCCATACAAGTAGTTAGGCTCAAGGATAATGCAACAGAACTTACAGTACGAGGTTGAAGCATTTTATACCTGCTTTTTTTGGGAAGGGTTTAAACACGGTTCTTGAATGCATAAACGGAGCAAAAAAAGATATATTTGCTTCAAAGGATAAAATAAATGTATGGTATAGTGTGATTCTGAAACGTTGGAACTTGACAGTGATTACCGTCACTTCTTTTTGGAATAAAAAGGGAAGCTTTGACGGCACTCAGTTTAGTCGGAGTACTTTTGTAGTATCTTTGTGAAAGTATTCTATCTCAAATTCGCTCCAATAACGCATTCCTTTTTCACTAAACTCGCCAAACAAATAAATAAACTGGTTAAAATTTAAGCTTCAACTTATCAGAGCTAAATTGTAATAAAAATCCTTCAAAAAGAAAAATTAAACAATCGTCCTTTGTTTTGTTGCGGTGTTTCAAATTTTAACTGTATGTGACTGTAAACTTGAATCTCTCTTCTTTATTTAAGTAGTTTTATTTTAAAAAAATGTCTTTAAAAAATTGTGTCTTTTTTCTCCTTTTATTACTTAAATTTATAAATGAATGACTACATTTATCCATTAAATATATATTTATTAACAGTAATTAATTAAAACACCAGCTATGCAATTTGAATAATGTATATGAACGGAAGTTGAAACACACGTCAAACGGGTTCTATACTATAGGACTATATTGAAAGATTGAAATTTTTCTAAATTGGTAATGTCGACAAGAAAATCTGAGAAGAACAAAAATAGATACAACTATATAAAGAGGGAACTTTTTCTCTCTGAGCGAGAAAGATAAGACAGCACGGACTAAGACGTGGGATATATCTTCTTTCCAAAGTTGTATCGCAGAAAGGCTACTCCGGATCAATGGTTACTGCTAGAAAAGGCTACTAGATAATTGAGATATGTCAGCCCGGGCTTACAGTGAGAAATGTGCCATTTGTGAATAGTGGAAAGAAAGATTGAGATCGAAAATTTTTTTCATAGCAGTGAATATGTTGCAAAAGACCGAATGTACTGGTCTTCCTTTCTGACATTGTAAGTGTGTTATTAGTTATGCCAATTTGCAGGTTCTTGATGCAAATGCAAAAGTACAATAATGTGGATAATACGTTATTTATTCATGATAGGAATAGAAAATTTAAGTTTGAACCTTATGCAACTAATAAAACGCTTTGAAATATTGAATTTTTTACGCAATGGGAAAATGTGATTAAAAGAGAATTTGTGTGTAGAGTTTTTGTTAAAATAAACAAATTAGAAATTTATTTGAAAGTAGCAGAACATAAAGAAAAAATATTTTATTTTATTACAAAACTTGCATTTTTATTTTTGGCAGTAAATTTGCCACAAAAAACATGGAAAATGTTATTTATTTATTTATTTATTTTGTTTGATGAGACAAAGTGAAAAATAAAATATTTTTGTAATGAAATACCTTTTATTCGAATATTAAAAAAATATATTTGATCAAATGTATCAGTAAACGAAAGGTTGGATACATAAATGAAAAGATACTGCAGCATAAACCGAATAATTAAAAAAATATAATTAATGAAGAAAAACAAATAAGCGAGTAAAAGCGAGTGAATGAATAAATAACTGAATTACTGAAGAAATGTAATGAATTAATTGCTAAATGAAAATGTTAGTGATTTCGTAAGTAATTGAGTGTGTAAACAGCATAAACTATTTCACATTGCCCCTTCCACGTACATGACTAATTGAAGAAAAAAAAATAAATACAAATACATTTAACATTAATTAAAGTAATACTTCATCAAATATTAGGAGGTCTCAAAACATATTTAAAATGTTAATAATAAGAACTTTAACATTTTATATTAACAAAACTAATTTTTGACTTGCAACAAAATATTGCAATATGCGTATGATATTATTATTTTTTTAAATTGCCTCTATTATCAAATGCTTCAATCTTTCGCGATATTTTTTTTATTACTGGCATTGACTACATGTGGTATTACATAGTTAAAATATTATCAGATAGTAGGCACTGCACTAAAAGCAGGGTAACTATTTCACCATTTTACTTTGCCCCACATTCTCTACAATTACAAAAATAATAAATGCACCAATATATTAAAAACTATTTAAAATGCAATACAAAAAGGGCTTCATAAAGAAACAGATCTCAGTAAAAAAATGATTGATGTTAGATAAGACATATAATATAGTTGATATAATCTGATAAGACAATTGATGTAAAAGACCATTACTCATTTTTAAGGTTCTTACATATATCAACTGATGTCTAATCAAAAATACCTTCATCGTATCAAAAAGAGAGACGGAAACAGATCTTTGATATGGATAAGGCATTTTATGTTATTGGAATATCATGCTGGTTTTCAAGTCAGCTAAATTTGATTAGTTTCAAAATAATAAAACGCGTGCATGCATTATGCATTGTAAGTTTGGGGAAAATGAACTGTATTTGATATATTTGAACCATATACAATTTTTATCAACTCACATCAGCTACTTAAAATGAGGAAATTTTAAATCCTACACATTTTTTTTTTGTAGAAATGCGTTTAGGTTTCTAAATTACATATATTTTTCGATGCAATTTTACCTTCCTTTTATATCCTGCAGCGGTTTTAAAGGAGCTGGCACGGGAAAAGGCAACTCAATTATTTCTTGGTGCTTAATGCTTTTTAAACAACTTTTTTCGATTCTTAAATTTGACAACTTTGAACAAAAAATAGTGCCATGTCTTTGACAAAATGGTTTTAAAATGAAATAAATGCCTCCCCAACCCACCTTAGGCGGATTGCTCGAGCTGCTATAGATGTAGAGCTTGATAAGACCGACAAAGGCGGCTACTATAGTTGCCCTAGCTGCTAGTTGTTTTTTTAATATTGATAGCAAATTAACAAATAACAGCAGAAAAATGAAAATGAATTTTACTAATTATTACAATAATTGTTTGTAACTTTAATTCAAATCTTTCACAAACAGTAAGTTTTCTCAAAATAAAATATAACAAATAAAATAAAAAAAAAAGAAACCAAGAAAAAGTAAGTCGTGCAAAAAATACCATTTAAGTTTACTTCTTGCTAAAGCTACATAAAATTTTATTTTCAGTGTAATGTTTTATTCGGTAGTTTATCATATTAACTTTAAAATTTTAAGACTGAATTTGAAAAGAAAAAAAAACAAATTAGCGATCTATTTTAATTCGGAAAAAATAAATGGGAAGTACCTGCCTCTCTTTTTATTTTTCACAACGTCGAAAACTATTTACTGGTTAAAAAACTCTTTTGGAAAGAAAAGTTATGAAAAGTTTATAGTTTACAACACTTCAAATTAATTTTTAAGGAAATTTTCAATTGTGTGAACGATATTTTTTTTCCTTCTCTTCCATTTTCCCGAATTGTATTTCCTTCGGCATACTAGTTCTTAAAGTTTAACTTTGTCTTTATCCGGAGCTCTTGTCAGAGCTTCGGTTCCACCTCGGGCGAATTTGATGAGCAGAAAGTTTTAAGTCAAGCCTTCTCAAAAGTTAAACGTAGTTCTTTGACGCAAAGACATTTTCTAAGCTAGCATGCTTCTAATTTAATTTCACTCGTTTGCGTGACTTAACACTAAAGCAATTTAGTGTAATCGATTTTCCACTGCTCTATTGTTTTACGTATAAGTATAGAGATAAACGAGCTTCCTTTTTACCAGAGGCAGTAATAAAATACATTTACCGTTCGTATTATTACTTCGTAATGAAGTTTCAGGTATTTTTCCCTTTTTCTGCTGGTAAGAAAACGAAAAGATATTGAGCAGAGCATGCGTAGAAATTCGTGTTATAACTGCCAGACTTATACAAAAAAAAGTGACTTTACCGTTGTAAGTTTAAAGGGAAGAATTATGTTAAATAACTCCAAACCAATATCAAATTTCATGAAATGTAATACTTATCAATTTGTGTTATATTCGCCCACACGAAGGTCGCAGTTTATACATACCTAGTTGTATAAAATACCTTCTGAAAGTAGTTATTTAGAGTATAGCTTTGATTCAAAATTTCTCTATTTTTAACTGTACCACTCGTATTTTAACAGTGTTATGTGAAAATGAAAAAAATATGGAGATAATGCGTGTGTAGAAGCTTATGATATAATTGCCAGATAAAAACAAGAAAAAGACAAATTTACCGTCGTAAGTTTAAAGGGATGAGTTTTGTTAAAGAACTCCAAACTTATATCAAATTTCATGACATGTAATACTTATCACTTTGTGTTGTATGCAACATGTGCCTTATTAAGAATACTAAGTTCACATCCATACCTTAAAAATTGATTTTTTTTTTGTGAATTTCCTCTCCTTTCAGAGTCGTATCATATAATTTAAGAAGAGAATATATGTTAAAACATTTATATCAATTGTTCTTTTTTTTAATATTTAACGGTCAGTTTATTTGTTTTATACGATTAAATAGATGTTTTATGAATGAAATTGAAATTTTACATTAAAATATAAAGTAGTTGACTATAAATTATTTAACTTTGGATCAGCAGCATACATACGAAGGAAGGACGTGATAAGATCCATACTAAGCAACAGTTGTACTGTTCTACCGCAAATGAGATGCACTAAAAACAAAATAAATAAAAAAAAATTAAAAAAAAAACACTTTTTTTTGAAATCCGACACTTTTTCCTCTTTGAATAATACTTTTTAGAACAACTTTCAAAGCGCTTCTGAGAATATTTTTGAGAACCTATTTGGCTTAGCTCACTTTTTAATCACTTTTGGGAACGCATTTGATGACATTTTCGAGAACACCTGAGGTAGGTGCGAGTATTAAGGCATGAAGGGTAATAACTATGTATCCAAAACAATAAATTGTAATATTAATTAAGCATAGAGATAAATTGCTATAAAAAACTAACAAAAAATGTCCACTTTTGCTGAAAACAAGCATAAAATAAAACATTTTCAAAAAACTTATCATTAGGCATTATTAGACTATGATAGGATAATAACGCCTTAGAATTTCAACGCTCATAAATAATCAAAATACGGTTCTAACATTGGTAATTGAAATTTATTGTAACATATATGCAATAATCATGTTAAAGTCTTTAAAATGACCAAAAAATTATTTGTTTAACAACCGTCAGAGCACTCAAAATTATCTTTGTCATAGTCTGTCAAACCAAAGCGTTCCTTATGATACTACTTGTCGCAATTTATATATGGTCTCATGTCATTAATCTTATCCTCTCACAACAATAAAAACTCACAACAAAACAGAGGCATCAATTGTTTTGCTGCTCTGCCTGTTTTCAGAATTCGAAGCAGGGACACATCGAAATGAGCAAGTCATGCACGTCAACCATTCTTAGACTGAGATAGAATCGTCTTTGCTTGTAGCGTGCCGTTTTTCTAAGCTAATAGTAGTCAGACAGGACATACACGTTCCGTATTTCAAAAATATTTTTTTTCTTTCAGTGGAAGAAAATGCAGTTATGGCAAAACAAGTGTCTTCAACATCAAAACACATATGTAGCTTTCATTGCAGATTAATATTGTATTACACCTTGACTGTACCCAACTTCTAACTCTAAAACATATGCATAAATTTTTTCATTGCAGATTAATAATGGCAAAATACCCTGACTACACCAACTCATATCCTTTATATAATTGTGAATAATTGAATAAGACTCAAAAAGAGAACATTTAATATACTGCATCAAGTCAAAACAAACATTTAATATACTGCAGCAAGTAAATTTTTCCTCTTCGCCTGTTAATAGTTCTGTCCTTATATATAATTTACGTTTGAAGTATAATGCACTTTTTAAGTGAACATAATGTGCTTTAAGAAGACATCGATATTCAGAACGATTCAAATGATTCGGTTCTGAAATTAAAACTGTTCTTGTAATTACCATTGATTAAAGTGTTAGAAATTATTGATACTAGAAGTTACAATGTAATATATGTCTTTAATTTAAGCCACTAAAAGTTAATATCAAAACAAATGCTACTTCTAAGACGCCCTCAGAACATTTTCAAACACGTTATCTACAAAATTAACAAAAATATCCTGTGCAAAAAGTTGACGGCTACTGCTCAATTCTCGATATAAAATAACAAATATACTGTTTTGCAGAAACTCATTTTATTGATTAGGATCTTTAAATGACGATAATCGAGGCGTCTACAACTGAAACTTTTATACAAGTCACAGTAGTTTCAGCTATTAAGATAAAGCTAATTGTTGAAATATTTGCTAAACATAATGACATAAAGTGAATGCTTCTAACAACAACCATTAAACGTATCGTTTCAATTAGCTTAAAACTGATGTGAAGAAGGACTTATTGCCTTCAAATTAACAACTATTAGTAAATAGTTTCCCTAAACCTCTTTTTACATAGGGTAACTGTACAGAATTGAGTAAGTGACATCCAGATTTATCAATTGACACTGTAAATGAAGAAAATAGCTTCAGACGAATTGCCACTGCATTGTAATGTTCTGAACAGAACCATCATTTAACGACCATTTTAAATGTAATAGTCTTTTAAAGTTGTTACATTCTGTTTAAAGTGAACATTCATGCTACTCTATAAAAAGCATTTTGAAAAAAAAAAGTGATAAAATTGCTGATTTTGACGGTTATAAAACGTTTTTGTTACTTAAATTTTTTGTTCCCTAGTGGATTTTTGCAGAAACTCTATGTTTTGAAAAGTTTATAAAAATGTTTCATAAGAAACGTAAATGAATGCGCATTACGAAAAGGAGCTACACTATTTTCAAATGCTTAAGAGCCGATAATCAACTGTAAAGCTTATACCAGTAACATGTTAATGATCCTGGACAGTAATTGCCTGTTTACAGGATTGCTGTAATATATTCATTTATAAAAATAGAAAGGTGTCCTAACGGACGCAGGGATACATATTTGAATACCTCCTTTAGTGGGAATGAGAGGAGCTGAAGACTGACCATATCAGTAGGGTAGAGTGTTGTACCTTGGGACACTGCTAATTTCAAAGAATCTATTTTTAGTTTGTAATCTCTAATAATAACCTTCACCACTAAATAATAACCTAGTAAAAATCTTTATCAAATGAGTAAAATTGACGGTTTTGTGAGAGAAAGAAGACTCCAAAGTAAATATTTTCTTCATTTTTATTTCATTTTCTGTCTTTGTATTTGCAAAACTAATCAACGGAATTTTATTTTGTTATAAAAGAGAAATACTTTAAATACTTTGGTGATGAGAAAATAATAATGGTATATCCAGATTAATTATCATTTTGTTTTTTCTTAAATCATGTGGTGATTGTACCTTGGGACAGCCAAACATATTGTTCCTTAGGACACGTTCCAAGGTACAACATATGCATGGTTCTTAATATGATTTTTTTTAGGAACATGGATCAATGTTCTAATCTCATGTATTTTTTCAAACACATTTAATGTTGGATAATAATTCATAATTCATAGTTCATATATAATTATTCATAATTCATAACTAATTATTTATAATTCATTATTAATGATTTAATTAATTTCCATGAAAAAAAAATATTCTTTTTGGTGCAAATTTGGTTAAAGAATATGTCTGTTTCCTGAATCATCAACTTTACGATAGGACGTGTTCCAAGGTACACTAGAATGTTGTACTTTGGGACAGCTTGGAACTCTTACTTAAACTGGCTGGCAATATTTTATTTTCAAACTGTCTGAGTTTTGAAACATAAATATATTGCATTGAAATATGTTGGGGTATTTTATAAAGACTTTGGATTTTAAATTTGATTCAAATAATTGATGTTAAAAATTAAAATATGAAAAAGTCTCCCAAGGAACAACACTTTCCCCTACTTTAGACGTGCCACGTGATAATATAAGATAGAAGAGAGCAGTTGTAATTTATATCTTTTAAGTGGTGTGGGTACAGCGTGAGTGTTTATGGAAATTGGTATTGTTCTTGGCTTTAAACATTTAACAGATATCTTAAATCATTATATTTTAATGTTCTTATGTTTTGTTTAAAAAAACTTAGCTGTGATTTCAACTTCCATAGCCACATTCCACACATGAATTTTTAAGGGAATGAAAATATCCCATGATTGCCTAAAAATTGCTACCACACTTGGTCGCATTGTCCCGATACTCAACTTTACCCAAGTTATGTCTTTAATTGTCCTTCTATACTGACTAAACTCTACAACATTGACTTTCAACTACACTATTCATCAAGGGTTATTGATATTGCCGGGGCTGCTTTTAACGACTTAGGCCTTACACTGTAAAAACAATTCAGAAACGTTCCTTGAAAATAATAGGCAGCTGATGTGCCCAATGTCTTTCAGTAACATATCTTGGAAAAATCAGGAACGTTTTCCGATGAAAGTCAGTAACCTCTCTGAAATTAACCTTGAAACTTTCTGAAGAAGTGCGAAAACTCTCCTGTTAAAGCCAGTCATGTATCCAGAACCTTTTAGAAAAATTAAGTAGGTTTAGTGTAATTGATTAGAACCTTCTTGATTTACCAAGAAGGCTCCATAAAAAGCAGAACGACCACAGCTATGCAAGAAGGAACCAAGAATATTTCTTGCCTGCAATTCCTGCCTTGCAAAACTGTAGCTATCCATTGACTTTTTCGCTCTCATCGGGAGCTTAGCCAATCTGGACAGACCGTAGGCAACCTTAGGCCGATACACTTAATAAACACACTTATTCAATCTTTAAAATGGTTGCTAAATATATTTTCCACAACAGTGAAAAGGCTGCACGCGTGCAACTTGTAACAATTCACGAAACTTTTTTGTGAATTTACTTGTTTTTACGGGGAAATAGGGGAAAACATGTGAAATCGAGAGACGTTCCACGGAAATAACCAGTAACGTTTCGGCAACACAACAGCAACAATATTCAGAAAAGCAGTAATCCTAGGCTACTTTTTAAATGCACTCTTTTAGTCGCACACGCAAATTGGTTGCATTAAATAATCGACATTTTTAGGGGGAGGGAGAGTTTGAATATGTAAGTAATAAAAATTGAACTTAATATGGATATAGGTTGTCAGAGATAATAAATAATAAAAATAAAATTTCAAACAAAATTTTAAATTAATAACATTGCTTTGAATCGTAATGGAAAAAGTCAGTCGTTATTTTTTAGCTGAATCCCTAACTTTAACTGTATTTTGAATGAACCAACATAATTTTTGCTGAAACTACATTCTTAATTATCTGTGGCTCATAAAATTTTTCTGCAGAATTTGGTAAAATTTTCTGGTTTTAAAATAGATGAATTTCTTGCTCTGTATTCATTTTGATTTCCTCTTACTTTACGTGCATTTTGCTTTCTGTATTTAGAATAACTACACTGACAATGTTTAAAATGTTCACAAGTATTTTATGCCATTTTTTTTACTCTCATATTTTCTCTTTTTGATATCTAGAGTACTTTCACCAATGCTTGAGAAAAACATCTTATATATATATATATATATATATATATATATATATATATATATATATATATATATATATATATATATATATATATATATATATATATATATATATATATATATATATACTAAAGCTATATTTCACACAATCAACGTATCTCTAAACTGTTATGGAACTAATTATCGGAATTAGTTTTTGAAACTTCCTTTAGAGAGCCTTCAATTAAATTAAATAACGAGAGGAAACTGATATCGCAGTATTGCGTCTTAAAAAACTTTTTGTCCTGACATCATTGTATTAAACGTTTCTCTTCTCTCGGAGGGTTTCTTATGCGGACGAAACAATGGAATGTCTGAAACTGAATGGCCGTAATTAAAGTGCAATTGTTTAAAAAGAAAGTTGAAACCTGATGAAGAAAAAGAAAGCAGAAAATATAGAAGAGCTGATTGTTTGGAAAACTGTTTATTAGAGCGTTTTACAATGCATACACTTAGATATCATTGCGTAGAATAATTAGTTTTGTCAATAAAAAAAGAAAAAAAAGCTAGCTTAACGCTGTTACAGGTAATTGTTTTTTCCTGAAGATAATAAAAAATATGAGTTCTGCAACAGTGTAAAAAATGTTCACATTTTACGTATTTAAGAGGTATTACACCCCTAAGACAATAACAAATTTGCCCAAAATAGCATAGCGATCCAAAGTTTTATTTTTTCAGTCATTCATTGCAAGATGTAAAAATTAGTTGCAAAAGATATTTAACTACACACAGTCTGGAAAACAACTGAGATCAAGCGAGCATGCGTACAACACATTTATTTTGAACCAGAAAGTAAATAAATAAAAATAAACTAAAGTACACGAAAATATATTTAATACATTACATTTTGTTAATCTAATGTATTAAATATATTTTCGTGTATTTTAGTTTAGTTTTATTTATTTTTATTTAAACAAATAACTCTTATTTTCACTTTTTTTTTTCAAATTTTGTCATCTATTCTACTTTATCTTTATTGTACAAGATTGCTCATTGAGTTTTCGCTGAAAATAAAGCACGAAAAAAATGTCACATTTTAATTTCATTATTGCGCGTTTTCTCAGGCATCTCAAAAACTGCTCTTTGCTTTTTCACAACAAAAACCTTTCTCAAAAACTTAACTATTGATATAATTTCAAGCTCTGAACATAAAAAATGCATACTTATTGAAGAAAAATTTAAACTTACTGTACTGACAAATGTATCCACAATTAATACATTAATCCAAATTATTATGTTATTTATACAGTATAGGAATAATTGAGACTGAACTTCAAATAACTCCACGTACTGTCAAAAATGAGTTTTTTCTTGTTTTTCTTAATCTCATTATTATTTTAAGATTCATTAGTAAAAAAAAAAAACAATAAACTCCAAATAATGTTATAAATATAGAAATTTGTTGTATTAAAACCCGCTATTACACAAAGTGCTATTAACCGAACATGTTTTATTCTTTTCTGAAAAATTACTTTCATTGAGCAAGCTGATATACAGTCCAAGCAATTGACAATCTAAATACAAAGTAACTCCAGTTATAATGTGTAATTATTTCAGGATTTTATTAGATGATGGTTTCATTTTATTCAGTATTTGAAAGATACTTCGCTATGCAGTAATTGGAATAAAATTAATAGCATGAAGCTATCATACATAAATTTTAAGGCGAATCCTATCAGAAAATTACTTTAGCTCAAAACATTGAGACCATTGAATTCAGTAAAAACGAGCAAATGTGTGCATCACATGACTTCATTTTACGCTAATTTATTGATAATAGTATCTTGGACTTGGAGTAAGCAAAGAAACATTTTAAATATCTTCACCATAATTTTGTTGCGAACCAAAGCAAAAAAAGTTTTATACAGATTATTTTTCCCAATACTGACAATTTTAATGTGATTCAATGGACCTAAATATCGCCAATAGTGGATAAATTGAAACCAGGTTTTTAAAAAAAATCGCCGATATTGTCGCCTTGGCGACCAAACTTGGCGACATACCGCCAAGTGTTTGCCATATTGTAACACCACATGATTTTCTATTGAAATTAACAATGATTTCCCCACAAAAAGGTGTAAAAGACCCTCTTTGGAACATCCAAATGCAACCAAAAAAGGAGATGCACAACTAGACCCAACTA